>NC_142931.1:80524708-80624708 GCF_046866305.1 Octopus bimaculoides | reverse complement strand
CTGCAATAAGGGTGGAGCACTTGCAGAAAACAGCACTGATGGTAATCAAAAAATAAGGTGTGTTACTTTAGTTCACTGGTAGTGAACAGCTGACACCGTAGTACATCTCCAGCATTAGAAGCTGTGCAAAGACAATAAATAATAATAATAACAATAATTTCTACTATAGGCACAAGGCCTAAAATTTTGGGGAAGGTACTCAACTGGTACTATTTCATTGACCCTGAAAGCATGAAAGACAAAAGTTGACATTGGCAGAATTTGAACACAGTACATAAAGACAGAGGAAATGCCACTAAGCATTCTACCCAGTATGCTAACAATCCTGCCAGCTTGCTACCTTAATGGTAATAATAATTCTTTCTCCTATATGCACAAGGCCTAAAATTTTGGGGGAGGAGTTTCATTGATTTCTTTGAGCTCTTGTGCTCAAATGGTACTTATTTTATAAAAGTCAAATGGATGAAAGGCAAAGTCAATCTCGTCAGCATTTGAACTCGGAGCATAAAGAGCTGGAAGAAATGTTTCTTATAAATAATAGTAATAATCATAATAATAATAATGATAATAATAAAATTCGCATACAAAAAAGGAAAAAAAAAATGAAAATAAAATTAGCCACAATAACAGTTACCCCCACTTGATACTTTGAAACAGCCATCAGATTGAAATTATAACTTTACTGAAAGTTGTAATAAATGCTCTTGAAGCTAATAATTTGTCTTAGTCAACAGTTAATACAGTGAAATAAAAAAAGGAGAGAGATAGCAACAGAGAAAAATAAAGATCAAGTACCTGAGGAAACTAAAACCTGAATGTCTCTTCCATTCCATGCCATTTCATTTGGCATTTTTTTTTGTTTTTTGTTTTTATAATGACAAAGATAAATGGAGAAATGAGACTTGTAGAAATAAATATAAAAAAAGAAAATAACAAAAAAAATATGATGAAAATTTTGTAAGTCTTTAAAAAATAATTCCAGTTTCAATTCCTAATTAATTATAAATAGTGACTTTAATTAATTAAGAACAATGACAACAATAAGAACCAAATGATTGGAACCAGTCAATGTTTATGATTTATCGAAGCTGGATACTTTAAGCTCCCAAGTTGTTTAAAGTTAATTTTCAAAAGGAAGAATATGTTTCTCTCCAATAATTAGGAATCATTAACAAGAACAACAACCGCCGCCACCACCACCACCGCCACTGCCGCCGCCGCCGCCACCACCACCACCACCGCCACTGCCGCCGCCACCACCACCACCACCGCCACTGCCGCCGCCGCCACCACCACCACCACCACCACCACTTTCATAACAGACAACTGTCATCATAAACTGGATACTCCGTCGGTTATGATGAAAAGGGTTCCAGTTGATTTGCTCAACAGAATGGCTTTGTTTGTAAAATTTATGTGCAAGCAGCTGACCACTCCACAGATATGCATACCCTTAACCCATATATACCCCTGATTGCGTTTTCGCAATGCAATACCTGCTCCTATTTGTTTGGACATGAACTCACCAGGAAGCATCTGACTGAGCATATGAAATGTCCAGTAGGTAGTCGACACCCGTAGCTAACAGTTACATACTGTCTTTCTCTTCCAGATTGTGTGAAAGCTTATCATAATAAATTCAAATTACGACAAACGTAAATAGAAGCGTTGAGATGTCTTAGAAAGTTAAAGAAGTGATTTTAAATTCTCAAATGCAGGATAATGCTAATAATATAGCCTGAACAGGATAATCTACCCCTATTTTTCAGAAAAAAGTGTAGGTGGTTAGCTGTGGACTCGAACTCACATCTCCGTGATTACGCGTCACGCTGCTCTGACCGATTGAGCCAAACTCCCCCACTACATTTTCCTCTTCAAATTTAAGATGTATAGAAATCTCGCTTTATGAGACACTATCATATGTTAAATTCAAATTACGACAAACGTATAATGCTAATAATACAGCCTGAACAGGATAAACTACCCCTATTTTGCAGGAAAAAAAAAAAAAAATAATGTTTAATCCAAATATGGTGAAATTTTAAAACTTCATTTTTTTGATGGGCATATACATGGGTTTAATATAAGTCTCAGGGAGATTCAGTGTGACACTCTGAATGTGACAAAGCTGGCCCACTGAATTGCTGGTACAACCCACTTTCGTCGGCTGAGTATGGACTGGAGCAGCGTGATATAGTGCACCACTGAGTATTGAACTCATAAGCTTATGATTATAAGCCAAATACACTAACCACTAAGCCATATGCTCTTACTGTCATCATAGGAAGGATGGTGAAAGCTGGAATGTGTTTGATCTTAGGTTTGCTTACTCAGGGTTATTTGTTGCTAAGCAAAAACAACACCAGGAAGTTTCTACATGATTACCTGACCTGTTATAAATAATAAAAAAAAAATCTCTACCAAATCACTAAGTAGCTTGCTTACCAACCACATTGTTCTGGGTTCAGTCCCACTGCATGGCACCTTGAGCAAGTGTCTTCTACTATAGCCTTGGGCCGGCCAAAGCCTTGTGAGTGGATTTGGTAGACGGAAACTGAAAGAAGCCCGTCGTATATATGTATATACATATGTGTATGTGTGTGTATATGTTTGTGTGTCTGTGTTTGTCCCCCCAACATTGCTTGACAACCGATGCTGGTGTGTTTACGTCCCTGTAACTTAGCAGTTCAGTAAAAGAGACCGATAGAATAAGTACTAGGCTTACAAAGAATAAGTCCTAGGGTCGATTTGCTTGACTAAAGGCGGTGCTCCAGCATGGCCACAGTCAAATGACTGAAACAAGTAAAAGAGTAAAAGAGTAAATCACACCCTACTATCTTAAAAATAAGATATGTGGGAAAATGCAGTTCCTGATATACAAAAGAGATGAGAAGGTCATGGCTGGAATGTCTGCTCAGTTAGGGCTGACCCAGGGTTAAGCAACAATAGCAACATAACTACAATCAACAATTGAGCCAACAAGGGAGCATTTACATGATTGCTCACCAGGCTAGATGTAGCAGCTCAATCTCCCTCAAAACACATCTTATTGTCTTAAAACAAGAAGGATGTATTATAACCAGCTTTATAAAAAGTTTCAGGTAGTCAAGACTTTGATAATAGTTCTTATTTTATCTGCTTTATTCAATCCCACCAGCATTATCTGCTATCTCTCTACAGCACTTTCACTTTCACTCTCATAGCACTCTATCTCTCTTCATTCATGATATCTAGGGCAATTACAGAGTGACAAATCATTGTCATCATCATCATCATCATCATCATTTAATGTCCATGTTCCATGCTGGCATGGGTTGGATGGTTTGACAGGAACCAATGTGTTTAAGGACTGCATCAAGCTCCAATGTCCTGCTTTGCCATGGATTTTATGGCTGGTTGCCTTCCTATCATGTACCCTGAATGCATAATCTTAACGTAAGTCTCAGGAAGATTCAGCATGATGCAGAATATGACAAGGCTGGCTCATTAAATTACAAGTTCAAATCCTTTTTGCCAGCTACGTGAACTGGAGCGTCATCATCATCATTGCTTAACGTCCGTTTTCCATGCTGGCATGGGTTGGAACGGTTTGACTGAGGTCTGGCAAGCCAGTGGGCTGCACTAGGCTCGAATTTGATCTGACAATGTTTCTACAGCTGGATGCCTTTCCTAACGCCAACCACTCTGGGAGTGTGGTGGGTTCTTTTTACATGCCACCGGCATGGGAACCAGTCAGGTGACACTGGCATCGACCATGTTCAGATGATGCTTTTTACATGCCACTGGCAAAGGAGCCAGTCAGGGGGCACTGGCATCGACCATGTTCAGATGGTGCTTTTTACGTGCCACCAGCACGGCAGCCAGTCAATGGGGAAATAAAGTGCCTTGCTCAAGAACACAACGCACTGCTGGGAATTGAACTTATGACCACTTTACAATGCCAACCACTACTAACTATCCATATTCAATACTTCCTACTATTAGAATCCAATGCCACTAATTGTAATGCCGATTCTTTTTACCCTTGCCTTGCTTCATTGACATTTATCATTCTCACCAGTGTTCATCTCTATCCGTCACCTGTTATCTCTTACCTTGACCTATCATTATTGTTACCTTTATTTTATCTTATTTTATCGAGCCCCAGAATCATGGAAAGCTAAATCACCTCAAGAGAGATTTAAAATCTAAATCAAAGAGTTTAAATAACAGCAGATATTTTGAACAGCACTCTACCAGCTCTGCATCATTTATAATTCACTATAAAATATAAAAATTCATTGAAATTAAATCAGATTTAAAACAGCCCAAAGAAACTGCTACAATGGCAGTCACTTCATACTAAGATCTTCTGAACCAAAGACAGAAACCTGAAACCAAAGAAATCAGTTGTCTTAGCTACAGTTTATAGGAAACATGGATGTAACAAGTTGGATTGATGTTACTGTCATAGAAGTGGTTTAAATGGATCCGGAGACCTAATTTTCAGCAATGTGATGGTGTTAAAAATGAGAACAGTGATTGCATATTTCATACTTCTCATTCTGTTTCTTATGCAATTACAGGTGAGTTCACTACCATCAATTCACTGTGGAGAAAGTTCACCATGAGAAAGTTCACGCGAGGAAAGTTTTACCGAGAAAGTATATTCATAGTATCACACCATTAATAGTTAAAATCTATTTTATTGAAAAAAAAAAGAACTGTAAATTGATGATGATGAAATTTCCCTGCAGTAAATTGATGATGGTGAACTTTCCCTGCAGATGATGGTGAACTTACCAGACATGTTCCTATGCAATCATCTTGCTGACAACCAGCATGTGACTATCATTATCTCTCTTCTATTACTCCCTCCCCTACCATTGCATCACTCTGTTTCCACCCCTATTACCTTCATGTTCATCCTTTCTTTTCTTGCATCCTTCTGATCATTACTTTTGTCTTTTATTTGTTATTTTTATTCACAATTTTGGTCAATTTCACTTTTAAAGTATGAAAGCATTGCAAAGTGAAGAGGATTCTTTAGATTTACAGAGTATAAGGCAACCTCACTAGTGCTTGATGCTAAGGTAAAATACATTCAGTACGTTGTGCAAAACGACCGGTGTTAGAAACTGCATCCAATCAACCAGCCATAGGAAAAAATGCCAAATCATCCAGGAAGGTAGCAATGTCAAATAACAACTGATTCAAACTATGATGACCCATCCACATCACTCCAGCATGGGAAGCTGGCACAAACTGATGATGATGATGATGATGATGGTGGTGGTGGTGGTGGTGATGAACTTGATGTTTTTCCTAATGACATGTACTTTAAATGCTTATCTTGATAAATAATTCTATGTCCATCTGTCATATTAATTTTATGTAGCAAACAACGGTATTTGATCTGACACAATGCAGCTATTGTATACTATTAACATGTCATGCACACACATGCACTATCCACCACCACCACCACCACGACGTATATATGTGTGTATATGTAGCGCATAAAGTTTGTGTAATGTTGCTGGTTGTAGGTACTGTTTTGCTTATGAATTCTGCCAATTGCAAGCTCTTTTTACAAGTACACGACACTGCTTTTCCCCTTCCAGGCTACAGGCCCACACCCCCAACACCCATACTGTTAGGATTGGCACTCTCAACGTCGGCACGCTGAAAGGTAGATCTGGTGAAATTGTTGAGATGCTTGAATGGAGACGCGTAGATATGTGCTGCATCCAGGAAGTAAGATGGAGAGGAGGTTCTGCGAAGTTCCTCACAGGCAAAGAACACAGGTACAAGATTTTCTGGGCAGGGAACACTGACGGGGTCGGGGGCGTAGGAATACTTCTAGCAGACTAGCAGAGAAATGGGTGGATAAGGTAATCGAGGTAGTTAGAGTAAGTGACAGAGTACTTAAGATTAGACTAGTGCTTCATCATAGATTAGCTACTGTCATCTCAGCCTATGCCCCTCAACCAGGGCTACCAGATGGTCTGAAAGACCAATTCTATGACACCCTCTTGCAAACTACCTCGTCGACGAGTGACAGGGATCTTCTCTTTGTGGCTGGAGACTTCAATGGTCATGTCGGACATCGTGCTGGAGGCTTCCATGACATACATGGAGGCTATGGCTTCGGTTCCCGCAACGAGGAGGGAACCAGACTGCTGGAGTTCTGTGATGCAACCGATCTTATGGTTTGCAATACCAACTTCAGGAAACCTGCCAGTCACCTAGTCACCTACCGCTCCGGCAGACACTCTAGCCAAATCGACTACATCCTCGCCAGAAATAGGGAAAGAGGGTGGCTTATAAATGCCAAAACCTTCCCTGGCGAAGAATGTACCCCACAACATAGATTAGTAGTTAGCAACTTCGGGATCAAGGCAAAATGGGTGCCCAGAATTAGACCGGCTTGGAGGAGAAGGATGTAGAAGCTTAAAGACCCTGCAAATGGACAGAGACTTAGAGACAAGTTACTTGAAGCATTTGACGAAATAGAAGGTGATATAGCATCATACAACGTGGAAGACAATTGGAGATTTCTGCGGGACAACCTGTTGAGAGCCACCGACCAGATCTGTGGCTGGTGTAAGGTCCCCTCTCAACCCAGAGTAACGTGGTGGTGGAACAAGGAGGTAGACAGGGCTATTAGACAAAAGAAACAGGCTTGGAAGGACTGGAAGAACGGTGGTAGCAGGGAATTGTACCAATCTGCCAGAAGGGAGGCGAGGCGACAGGTTTATTTAGCCAGAGGGGAAGCAGATAAGAAAAGATTTGCCAATGTTCTGCGCCGTGAGGACCAAAGACTCAAGGTATTTCGTGCTGCAAGACAGTGTATGAGAGAGAATAGTGATGTTGTAGGAGAGAAATGTGTTTGCATGGATGATGGTACACTTGCACTAAATGAGGCTGCAAAGAAAGAGGTCTGGAGATGCCACTACGATAGATTGCTTAATAAAGAGAATGAATGGAAGAAAGAGAGCCTGCCGTATGTCGACCCAACAGAGGGACCAGCTATCCGATAGTACCAGGGTAGATAAAGCAATTAAGAGTATGAAGACAGGGAAAGCCCCCGGCCCATCAGGAATAACTGCAGAGATGCTCAAAATATCTGGCAGTGTTGGCTACAGCCTAGTCACCCGTATTACGAACCAGGTGTTACACGAAGGAGTCATACCCAATGACTGGTGTAGCAGCACCATAGTCAACTGCTACAAAGGTAAAGGTGACGCATTAGATACAAATAATTACAGAGGCATCAAGCTGTTAGATCAGGTTATGAAAGTTACAGAGAGGGTCATAGCCCAACTAATTAGGGAGCGAATCAATTTAGATGAGATGCAGTTTGGGTTTGTGCCAGGTAAAAGCACTACTGATGCCATATTTCTAGTAAGACAGCTGCAGGAGAAATACCTAGCCAAAGATAAACCTCTGTACCTGGCTTTCGTTGACATGGAGAAAGCCTTTGACAGGGTCCCCCGATCCCTTATCTGGTGGTCAATGAGGAAACTTGGGATAGAAGAATGGTTAGTGAGAGCTGTGCGAGCCATGTACAGAGATGCTGCCAGTAAGGTGAGGGCTGGAAATGAGTACAGCAATGAATTCCGGGTAGAGGTAGGGGTCCACCAAGGTTCCGTCCTCAGCCCCCTACTATTTATCATAGTCCTCCAGGCAATCACAGAGGAGTTCAAGACAGGTTGCCCCTGGAAGCTCCTCTATGCTGATGACCTTGCAATAATTGCGGAGTCAGAACTAGAGGAGAAGTTTCAGGTGTGGAAGCAAGGGCTAGAATTGAAGGGCCTTAGAGTCAACCTAGCTAAGACCAAAATCCTAATAAGTAGGAAGGTAGATAAAACACAAACCCCTTCAGGTAGATGGCCCTGCTCAGTATGTAGAAAAGGAGTAGGTAGTAACTCTATAAGATGTACCCGGTGCAAGCTATGGACACATAAGAGGTGCAGGAATATCAAAGGCAGGTTAACTAGGAAGTTAGATTTTGTATGTGGCAGATGTTCAGGTGCAATAAAGACTGTAAACAAACAGGAAACAAGTTCTATCTCATTCCAGGGTGAAAAACTAGAGGTAGTCGATAGCTTCCGCTATCTGGGTGACCAAGTTAGTAGTGGGGGTGGGTGTGCTGAAAGTGTAGCTGCTAGAATAAGAATAGCCTGGGCAAAGTTTAGAGAGCTCTTACCTCTGCTGGCGACAAAGGGACTCTCACTCAGAGTAAAAGGCAGACTGTATGATGCATGTGTACGAACAGCCATGCTACATGGCAGTGAAACATGGGGTGTAACTGCTGAGGACATGCGTAAGCTTGCAAGGAATGAAGCCAGTATGCTCCGTTGGATGTGTAATGTCAATGTGAATACCCGTCAGAGTGTAAGTATCTTGAGAGAAAAGCTGAACATTAGAACCATCAGTTGTGGTGTGCAAGAGAGACGATTCCGCTGGTATGGACATGTGGTGAGAATGGATGAGGATAGCTGCGTGAAAAAGTGCCACACCCTAACAGTTGAGGGAACCCATGGAAGAGGTAGGCCCAGGAAGACCTGGGCTGAGGTGGTGAGGCAAGACCTTCGTACATTGGGCCTCACCGAGGCGATGACTACTGACCGAGACCTTTGGAAATGTGCTGTGTGTGAGAAGACCCGGCAAGCCAAGTGAGATCATTGCCAGTGCCCCTGGACTGGCTCTTGGGCGAGTGGCACATAAAAGACACCATTTTGAGCATGGCTGTTGCCAGTACCACCTGACTGGCCTTTGTGCGGGTGACACGTAAAAGCACCCACTACACTCTCTGAGTGTTTGGCGTTAGGAAGGGCATCCAGCTGTAGAAACTCTGCCAAATTAGATTGGAGCCTGGTGTTGCCATCCGGTTTCACCAGTCCTCAGTCAAATCGTCCAACCCATGCTAGCATGGAAAGCGGACGTTAAACGATGATGATGATGATGATGATATACTTATACATAAGTTTCATCATCATTTTAATGTCAACTTTGTTTACCTCAAATAGGTCAGGTGACATTAATTGAGGCAGCTTTTCTATGACCAGGTGCTCTTCCAGTCATCAACCTTCACCTGTTTCCAAGTAATGTTTCTCTAGCGAGACATGTTTTTGCGCAAGATAGGAAACAAATGACACTACCTGTATGATGGGTATACTCATATACAGCTATCAAGTAATACCTGGACTAGGGATGACATGCACACACACACAAATATATATATATATATATATATATATATATATATATAATTAAACAAAGGACATACTAAGTATGTCTACCTGCTGGAAATAATAGATAAAAAAAAATACTAAGAGATGGATAATGCATCAATTGACGCATTAACCATCTGTTGTTATTCATTCATCATGTGTGTGTGCGTGCGTGCGTGTGTGACAGGCTTCTTTTAGTTTCTATCTGTCAAATCTACTTACATATCTTTGGATAGCCCAGTGCTATAGTAGAAAATACTTGTCCAAGGTGCTGCATAGTGGGCCTCAACTCAAAACCACATCAAGCAAGCTTCTTTATCACACAACCTTCGAACGTTGGACCTCACAGAGGCAATGACAAGCAACCAAGACTTTTGGAGATATGTAGTGCTTGAGAAGACCTGGCAAGCCAAGTGAGATCGTAGCCATGGCCTATGACAGTGTCACATAACCAGCCCATTTAAGAGTACCCTTCAACCATCAGGCAATATGAGAAGACCTGTTGAGTTAAGGGAAATCATTGTCGTGGCCAATGCCAGTACCACCTGACTGGCATGTTAAAAGCACTATTTGAGTGTGGTTGATGCCAGTGCCGCCTGACTGGTCCTCGTGCCTGTGGCACGTAAGAAACACCCACTACACTCTTGGTTGGCATTAAGAAGGGCATCCAGCTGTAAAAACCTTGCCAGATCAGATTGGAGCCTGATGCAGCCTCCTGGCTTGCCAGTCCCCAGTCAAACCATCCAACCCATGCCAGCATGGAAAGCGGAGGTTAAACGATGATGATGATGACGATGATGATATTCACATACAGAATCACATGAAATCTGAAACATTATCTTGATCAATTAATTTGTCACTGACACCTACATGTTATATCTGAAAATATTATTAACCAAAATAAAACTTGCACTAGACATGTTAAAAATTTAAACACATCAAGCAAGGGAGATAAAACTCATTAGCTCAGTTGATTGAAAAACACAAACAAGTCAGAGTGTTGAAATGATACACATAAAAAACTGGTAGACTGATTTAGAGTCAAGGATATACTGCTATTGGAATTGAAAAACAATTAGCAAGAAAACTCTGTCATCAAAAAGTAAATGTGGTTCTGTTATTAGGGTTGGAGTCAAATGGAAATTATTATTCTTTTTATCAAGTTATATATTGAATATTGACATTTGAAAATATTTATCATTAAATTATCTCAATTTCTTTTCGGTTGTATTTTTAGTTTTGGGATCTATGTTAAAATGAACTAGGGTGTAGCTAATGTTTTGTTAGTGCAAAGTGAAATGTAATTTGGTTATTATTTCCACAGTTTGAAAAACTATACATATATTTATTTTTTAAATTTATATGTAATTATGAAATTTCATTCTTTATTCACCATACATGACTAAATAGATTTATTGAATAATACCTGTGTCTCATCAGTGTGAATTATTTGCTTATTGATGATACAATGGTGTGTGTGTGTGTGTGTGTGTGTTTGTGTGTGTATGCACATACATATGCATACCTACACACATATATGCACACACCCACATATATGCACACACACACACATACACACACACATACACACACACACACACACACACACACACACACATGTCATCTTCATCATTTTATGTCTGCTTTCCATGCTGATACGATTGAATAGTTTGACAGGATCTGATGAGTCTAAGGACAGTGTTATGCACCAATGTCTCAATATTGGCATTGTTTAACCCTTTCGCATTCAGAGTTCTTTGTCAAATGTTCAGCTTATTTATTCACATTGTTTTCAATTAATCACACATTATCTTGTAGTTTCAAGATTTCAATTGTATCATCATCATCATCATTTAACGTCTTCTTTCTATGCTGGCATGGGTTAGACAGGGCATGGGTTGTTGGTATAGTCTTAGAATGACATTGTAGGGTAGGTGTGAGAGTTTGAATATGGTTGATTTTAACACAAAACAGGAAGAATATTTGGGCCAGATATGGTTGGATTAAATGCTAAAGGGTTAAGATGACAAGCTGGCTGAATCGTTAGCATGCAGGGCAAAATGCTGCAAAGCATTTTGTCCATCTTTACATTCTGAGTTCAAGTTCCACTGTGGTTGACTTTGCCTTTCATCCTTTTAGGGGTTGATAAAATAAGTAATCATTGAGTATTGTGTTCAATGTAATCAGCTTAGTCCCTTCCTCAAAATTCATGGCCTTGGCTTTGTGCCAAAATTTGAAACCAATATTGACATGGCTTTTTTGTGGTTGTATGCCCTTCTTAACACCAACCTCTTTACAAAGTGCACTGAATGCATGTTTTCGTAGCACCCGCACTAAGGAATTGTCTGTCCACCAGCAACACAAAAAAGTCTTCTCATTCTTGTGTTGTTTCTATTCAACACTCTGTACATCCACCATTTACTTCTTGTTCTAAATTCACAAATCAATAATCCCTGTTAACTTATCATCCCTGTTAGCAACTGTCCTAAACAAAGTCGTATCTGGTTACCTCATCAAACTGCTATCCTCCCTCACTTCAGCTAACGAAAGCACAACTTATCAAATTCACCTTGAAAATAATTTTCTCCAACTATTAAACTGTTAGGTACTGTACATTACCTAAAAAGTTTTTCTCTGTGCAATTGGAATTGGAAGCCATACTATGCCTTTCCATTGTCATATCCATACAAAAGAGCTATAGAAGAAAGAAAAATGTTTTCGTTATCAGTTTAACTTATTTTTCATTTTGTTAATGAAGATTATCAAAATCTAAGAGACTTGGAATTGAGCTAGAGTAAGAGGGAGGGTTATGTTTTGAAAGATTTTCAGTACTTGAAAAATGTTTATTCCTGACAGAAAATCATTACTAGGAAACTACTTTGGGAACACACTGTCTCAGCAATCTTTAACATCATACAATGAGTTAAAATTTCTTTGATATTTGGTCGCACAAGTACAAAATCTCATTTTTCCAGTGAGTTTGAGATATTCCCAGCAGTGACATTCCACAGAAAGAATGTGTGGTACACAATTTCCTCTATATGATGCAAGGTAGAAAGGCCATGTAGAGCACAGTGGCTTAAACAAGAGAGTCCACACACTTTTGCACTTCAGTGGTTGCTCAAACAAAACATACCTTCAACCTAAGAGAAAGCTTTTATTAAGTATGATAGTGAAGTGTATCTATTCTCTTTTACTTGTTTTATCAGACTGCAGCCATGCTGGAGCACCACTTTGAAGTATTTTTAGTTGAATGAATTGACCCCGCTATACTTTTTTTTTTAAAGCCTGGTACATATTCTATCATTCACTTTTGCTGAACTGCTAAGTTACAGGAACATAAACACACCAAAACCAGTTGTCAAGCAATTGTGGGAACACAGATACACATACATATGCAGCAGGCTTCTTTTCAGCACCATTTGAGTGCGATCATTTCCAGCTTCACCCTATGGCACTTGTGCCGGTGGCATGTGAACAAAACATTGGACTGACTCATGTGCACGTAAAAAACACCATTTGAGCGTGGCCATTGCCAGTACCGCCGGACTGGCCCTCATGCCGGTGGTACGTAAAAAGCACCCACTACACTCTTGGAGTGGTTGGCATTAGGAAGGGCATCCAGCTGTAGAAACTCTGCCAGATCAGACTGGAGTCTGGTGTAGCCATCTGGTTTGCCAGTCCCCAGTCAAATCGTCCAACATGGAAAGCAGACGTTAAATGATGATGATGATGATGATGATATATAAAGCACCGTTCAAGCATTGAGCCTCACAGAGGCAATGACCGAGACCTTTGGCCATATGTTGTGCTTGAGAAGACCCATCAAGCTGAGCAAAATTGCTGTTGTGGCAGATACCGGTGTCATTCAAATGGCACCCATGCCAATGGCATGTAAAAGCACTCAGAGTGGTTGGTGTTAGAAAGGGCATCCAGCCATAGAAACCATGCCAAATCAGACTGGAGTGTGGTGCAGCCTTCCAGCTTGCCATCTTTGGTGAAACTGTCCAACCCAAGCCAGCATGGACAACAGACATTAAATGATAATAATGATTTATATATATATACACACACACACACACACACACACACACACATACATATGTATACACACACACACATTCAGGCATGTATGTATGTATGTATGTATGTATGTAGATAGATAGATAGATAGATAGATAGATAGATAGATAGATAGATAGATAGATAGATAGATAGATAGATAGGTAGATAGATAGATAGGTAGATAGATACAAGCTTGTCAGTGTTTGTGTATGTGGACTTTTATCACCTATTGAAGAGGAGATTTTTCCATCATTTAGAAACAGCTGGTAGTCTGTCCACACTATGTGTCAGTATGGACACTCTCAATTCTTGCTTCTTTATTAACACAATCAATTTGAAATATAATATGTGATGCATTGGGTAGAAAAGCAAGTACAAGCTTGGAATAATTAATAATTAATGAATCTGGAATTCTGAGCACAGCATTTGTTTGTTTGCAGCAGCTGTTGTGGATGTTATTTTGTTGTTTGTGTTATTTATCTCCATGTCAGACCTGTTAGAACAGAGACTGATAATCAAGTGTGTTCCAACAATGACATTCCATCTTTTTTAATAACAAACTGGAAGAATAATTAGAGTATCAGATGGAATGCTTTGCCATGTTTGTTCTGTCATTGGCATGGTGTGTTCAAATCTCATCAAGATCAACTTTGTCGTCTTTTATCAGGGTCAATAAAAATGTTCCACTCCAAAGGGGTGAATTGGTACAACTGTAAAAACACCAGATTAGAACAGTATTTGTTCTAGCGCTTTAGGTTCTGAGTTCAAATCACACTGTAGGTACTTGGGTGATGGACATAACCCATCACTTTAATACTACCAATATTATTCCTTTAGTGTAGTCAACTCTATTATAAGGGGCAGTATATGAACCATCAGCCTTTCAGCTTGTCGCCTTCTTGGCACCTGTGCCAGCGGTACGTGAAAAGACATTCGAGCGAGATCATTGCCAGTGCCGATGGACTGGCTCCTGCGCAGGTGACACGTAAAATACACCATTTCGAGCATGGCTATCGCCAGTACCTGCCTGACTGGCCCTTGTGCCGGTGGCACATAAAAGCACCCACTACACTCTCGGAGTGGTTGGCGTTAGGAAGGGCGTCCAGCTGTAGAAACTCTGCCAAATCAGATTGGAGCCTGGTGTCGCCTCCTGATCCACCAGTCCTCAGTCAAATCATCCAACCCATGCTAGCATGGAAAGCGGACGTTAAACGACGATGAGGATGATGATGTGTAAAACTATTTGATACAATATTGTTATATTTCAGGATGGTTATTTCTTTTTCTTTTGTTGTTTTTATATTTTGCCAAATAAACATGCGCACTATATTCTTGTTCTTCATTTCAGATTTATTATTGTTCTTATTTTAGTGTCCTTTGTCTAAAATCTTTTGTCACACATTTTGTGACCTCTTTAGTGACCCTCCATCCTACGTGTCTCCTGTCTTGTTTAATCCAAATCTTTCTGACAAAGGACACTAAAATAAGAATAAGAATAATAAAGTGAAGAACAAGCATATGGTACATGTGTTTATTTGGCAAAAAGAAAAGAAAGAAAATAACTATCCAGTAATATAACAATATCTGTTCCAACACATGATTTCACATCAGGAATGTTACAAAACAAACACATAAACATACTTAATACAAGAAAAATTTAAAAAGCTAACTAGAAATAGATATTTGGTGAAGAAAATACAATATTGGACAATCTAATATAATAATACTCTTGTGTTTTTCTCCGTCACAACATATGAATGAGAAAGGTAGAGGTGATAGATGAATAAAGAAGGAAGGGGTGATGGCAAATTTGATAGTAGGATGATGGAAATTCTATAGTGAAAAAAAAATCAGTGTTTCAACTCTGTTTAAGTATATGTGTGTGTGTATGTAAAAGGGAGGTGTGTGAACGTTTGTGTGAGTGTGCGTGTGCAATGGAAATGGGATGGTGAACATCCAATGCTGAAAAGAAAAATCAAACAGTGTTTCAACTCTGTGTATTTGGAATTTACTTGCCAGCTCCCGTATTTAGTCATGGTCAGCTTTATGTGGCTTTAAGAAGGAAGGAAAACTTAAAATTTTTTTGAAGGAAACAAGCAGTCGAGAGATGTTAGTTGCAGATAGATTTTTCACAAAAAATTTGTTAAGAAAAGAATTATTAAACTAGAAACTTGGTTTTGTACCTTATTTATATGTAAAATACTCCAGTTAGCCATCATTTTTGACGGCATGGGGCCAGCTAGTGTACAATACTTTTTTCATATTCAAGGCAATGTTCAGAGTAGACGAAGGAAATGGAAATGGATCGGACACATACTGCGGAAAGAACCCTCAAATGTGACACGACAAGCACTTGACTGGAAGCCACAGAGGAAAAGGAAGTGAGGACGCCTGAAGCAGACATGGAAGCGGAGCATTTTGGACGAGCTCAGGACCGCAGGCCTGACATGGGAAGCAGCCAAGAAACACGCCAATGACCGAAAAAAGTAGAAAATAACTGTTGAGGCCTTATGCTTCACAAGGGGCAAAAAGGATTAAGAGGGAGAGAAGAAAGAATTGGCAGAATTGTTAGCCTACCAAGTAAAATGCTTAGCAGCATTTCATCCATCTGTACATTCTGCGTTCAAATTTTGTTGATGTCGGCTCTACTTTTCATCCTTTTCACGTTGATAAACTGAGTACCAGTCGAGCACAGGGGTCGATGAATTTGACTATCCCCCACCTCCTTCGTAATTGCTGACCTCATGCCAAAATTTGAAACCAATATTACTTTCATATTTCTGCCAAGTACTGAAAAAAGAACTCCAGATATAGATGTAGGATGGCTGTGTATTCACTTAGTGGCCACATGGTTTTGAATTGAGTCTTACAGCATGGTACTTTGGGCAAGCATCTTGTACTCAAGCCTCAGGCAGAAACTGTGTGGAAGCCCATTATATATTTATATTCATGTGTGAGTGTTTATGTGTGTATGTGTTTGTATTTCTTTCTCACTTGTGTTGGTTTGTTTGTATCCCCCTATAAATTAATAGTTTGACAAAAAGAGACCAGTAAGATAAGCACCAAACTTACAATAAATACTGGAGCTGATTTGATCAACTAAACCTATCAACAGTGCAGCTCAATGACTGAATCAAATAAAAGAGTACGTTTTGGACTTATTCTGACCACATCAGCAAAGTATAATCTTCACTGTACTTGCAGAAGTAAGCAAATGCATATGATTATAGTTTAGTCAATGTTTACATGGCCTATATAATATAAATTGCATTAATCAATAGCTTAAGTTACTTTCATTTTTTCTGTTAAATACAAGGCATTTCAGACAAATTTTCATCTAATTTTATTCTCATTAGTGAAACTTAGCCTTTACCATGTTTATCAATTTGTTAATTAATCAGTATAATATTTCCTTGCCTACACAATTAGCTCTTGTCAGCTTTTCAATGCCCTCTTTCATTAAATATGCTAAAACTAATTGACTTATTATTTTTCAAGTTGAGAGCTTTTTCAAATGATTAAATTTTTGAAGAGGTCCTATTATTCATCAACAGCAAATGTACAGTTTTTTACATTTACTTAGTGATTTACTAATCACTCTTTTAGACAGCACTAATAAAGACTACATTTCACTGATAACGTTAAAATAAAAGTGAAACATATTCAGAGTTATCTCCTTTACTTGTCAGAAAAGTGTAAAAAGGATGAGTCACTGACATATATTGATGTTGCCCTTGCAACATAATTATTCTCTGTTTTATATATGTTAACACTACCTTAACTATAAACATGTACATTATTTACAGTTGTGGAAGGTGGCAATCTGGCAGAAATGTTAGCACGCAGGGCGAAATGCTAAGTGGTATTTTGTCTGCCGCTACATTCTGAGTTCAAATTCCGCCGAGGTCGACTTTGCCTTTCATCCTTTCGGGGTCGATTAAATAAGTACCAGTTATGTACTGGGGTTGATATAATCGACTTAATCAATTTGTCTGTCCTTGTTTGTTCCCTCTGTGTGTAGCCCCTTGTGGGAAGTAAAGAAATAAGAAATGTTAGCACGTTGGGTGAAATGTTTAGCAGTATATCATGTCTTTACATTCTGAGCTCAAATTCCGCCAAGGTCGACTGTGTCTTTCATTCTTTCGGGGTCAATAAATTAAGTACCTGCTGTGTACTAGGGGTCAATCTAATCGACTGACCCCTTCCCCCAAAATTTCAGGCCTTGTGCCTAGAGTAGAAAAGATTATTTAGAGCTGTGGGTTAAGGCAGCAATATTTTGTCTGGCTGTATGTTCTGAGTTCAAATACCTCTAAGGTTGACTGCTTTTTATCCCTTTGGGGGTCAGTGAAATATGTAACAATAAAGTACGGGGTCAATGTAATCAACTTGTACCTTCCATAAAATTGCTGGCATTGCACTAAAATTTGTTACCATTACTTTACAGCTGTGGTTCTCACTCTTTTTCGGGCACACTATAGAGCCAATGAAAATTTTCTAATGCATTTTTTTTTCTTCATTGCCTATATGCTGGGTCCAGAGAAGAGGGAAGTGCCCCAGGCCTTAGCACGCCCTCCAAGACCAGTGAGATCAATGCCATTAAGGCTTCTCTTGAATAGCTGCAGGAAATATATGAGCAGAAAGGGACTTCTGGAGGAATGACATTCTGAGATAAAACAACTAGATACAGTGATTAGGTAGGGGTGAGTTTGAGTGGTTGGGATGCAACAAGTATAATTGAAAGTAGAATGAAAAGTAAAACAGGAATGCCTGAGTGAAGATAGCATGAGTCCAGTTAACTCCAAGGAGTGAAGGCCAGAAAAAGAAGTTAGAAGAAAATATATAGAAAACCATTACATACCGTGTTTAATATTTTATATTTGTGCACCACATAAGAAGCATTAGTGTGGGTGCTGGTTCCACATAAAAAGCGCTGGTGATAGAACCACATAAAAAGCATCTAATACACTCTGTGGAATGACTGAAATCAGGAAGGGCATTCAATCACAAAAACCAAGCCAAATCAGACTATGGAACTTGGTGCAGCCCCTGACCTTGCCAGTTTCTATCAAGCCATCCGGCCAATGCCAGCATGGAAAATGGATGTTAAGTGTTAATTATTAACACTTGTGGATAAGAGAATAAAGAATAACTCAATGATTAAGACACTCGGGCATTAGCGTTGATATTCTAAAGCCTTAAAATAATCAACATCCTTATCATTCTCATCCTTTTAACATCCACTTTCTCATGCTTGTATGGGTCAGATGGAATTCATTGAGGCAGATTTTATAAGATCTATTATCCTTTCCTGTTAGCAAGTGAGATAAATCTGCCTATGGCTATATATGTTCTCAAGGAAGAATGGAAATTAATGACATCCCTTGTATGGCAGTGACACTCATGACTATCACAAGATTAGTTTTTCACTCCAAAATCCATCTACAAGGTTTGGAGCAGCCTGGGGCTATAGTAGAAGTCATTTGCCCAAGATGTCACACACGTAGACTGGATCCCAAACTATGTAGTTGGAAAACAGATTTATTAACTACAGCCAAGCCTGCATTTAAAATTATATTTCAAAAATATTTGGCGCACTAATGCACTGCAGAGCAGTGTTTGAAAAACACAAACTAAGAAATTATCTCATTACTATTTAATTACATATGATGAAAGTTATATTTTGCTGATGAGGTCAGAATAAGATAAAAAAATATCCAAGGGTTGTCGCTTGAATTTATTGAAAACCTGTAAATAACAAGTCAATGACTGAGAAAGTTACTTTTGTTTTTTAATTTTCTTTTTTTTTTTTGTCATCCGTTATCATTTCTCATTAACATTTTGATGTTTTCTGTATAAAAATACTAACTTAACTATTTATCTGTTTATCTTTCAATTTAGCCATCGCACCATATAATTATTTCTTATTAGCAATTTGTAGTTTCCCTGTATTAATTATGTTATCACTAACTTTACGTCTTGTATATTTTTCTATCTCACTACATAATCACTTCTCATTAACATTAAATGTGTTAAATTGAATGCGTAAACACTCTTACATTAAATATATCATCATCATCAGCAGCACCATCACTATTCTAAGTCTGTGTTCTATGCTGGCGTAGAGAGGATAGTTCGACAGGAGCTGGTGATCCAGAGGACTGTACCAATCGTTACTATCTGCTTTGGGATGATTTCTACAGCTGGATACCCTTCTTAACACCAGCCACTTTACAAAGTATAATGGGTGCTTTTTAAGTGGCACCAGCACCAGTGAGGTCACCAAGTAACTCACAAAACAAGATCTCTCAACTGAGGGAAGTGGTTTTGTGTCAGGTGATGAGAGGTGAAAGTATGACAGAAGGAGAGATACTATAGAGGAGATACATGGCTATCTCAGTTGGAAAAGAGAGTGGAGAGAGACAGACAGACAGACACACAGAAAGACAGAGGAGATGGCAGTGAAGATGTGTCGGGGTTAATATTAGATTAGTTACGAATCAGTATATCTATCAAAGTAACCAATTCACAACATAATTATTTTTGTTATTATTTTGATGTTTCCCTATATTAAATACATCATTATTAATTTAGCCATCTATCTGCATATCGGTCTGTGTTGCAGCACATAATTATTTCTTATTGGTATCTTCATGTTTCACTGTATTAAATATGATATCTCTAATCTAACTATCTATCTGTATATTTCCCCATTTAGTGGTCTTACAAATTAATCACTTTTCATTGGCAGCTTCGACAGGTGTCTTCTGATGGAGGCCTTGGCTGACCAAAGCTTTGGGAGTGGATTAGCATACAGTAATGGAAAGAAGCCCATATACGTGTGTGTGTATGTGTGCATGAGTAAATATATATATATTCACACAAACATACACATACATGTATACATACACATATATTTATACACACACAACATATACATATACATACATATGTATGCTGATGCACACACATACATATCTCTCTCTCTCTCTCTCTCTATATATATATATATATATATACATGCATGCCTATATTTATACATACACACATATTTAATCATCATCATTTAACCTCCGTTGTCCATGCTGGCATGGGTTGGATGGTGTGACAACAGCTGGCAAGGCAGGGGGCTGCACTGGGGTATGTATAGGTGTGTGTATATATATATATATACACACACACACACACACATATGCATATATATACATATATACACACATCTTTAGTTCAAATGTTTCAACCAAGATTGCTGGAAAATTTTTTGCCTCTTTGGATAAATGTTTTCCTAAATCTAATCGTTAGCATGCTATTTTTAATTGGCACACCAGGAAGGTATCCTACGCTAACTCTGCTAGTTTAGAGCAGCTTATGTACCTCATAAACAATAGTAAGATGCGACAACAGTTCAATAACCCACCTATTGGATCTAGCAAACATACACATCTAAATACCAACAAAGGAGATGTAAACCACAATGAAAAGCACCAATTATGGTGAAATTGTAATAGTAGAAATGATTATGATATAGCTAACATGGTAACAATGTCAGAAATGAAGTCAGAACTGCCAGATATACAAATAAATATTGTAAATGCTCATGCAGAGAAAAATCAAAATGCCCATTGATGAACCTCTGTATGAGTACAAACCTTGTATATAAATGTACTAGGCACACAAGAGAAGAGCTGTATGTTTAAATTGGGAAGATGGCTGATTCATTTAAGAATCATTATCGCAACCATGTCACTAGCTTCATTTAACATCCCTGGTCGATTTTGTATGATGATTGAAGGAAGATAAAATTAAGTATGACATAACTTGGTCCATAGTAAGGCATGTAAAACCATACGATATCATTCCCAAGAGATGCCGACTCTGCTCTGTGGAATCCCAGTCTATACATCCATATCTGTTAAGGGTTATTTTTAATACTTTTCTTACTGTATTTCTCACTGTCTTCATTTCTTTTTTGCATGTGATTTTATTTTTGATCTATATAATGAAGATATTTCCTTTGTTTTTTATCTTCTTTTACTTGTTTCAGTCATTTGACTGTGGCCATGCTGGGACACCACCTTTAGTCGAGCAAATCGACCCCAGGACTTACTCTTTGTAAGCCTAGTACTTATTCTATCGGTCTCTTTTTGCCGAACCGCTAAATTACGGGGACGTAAACACACCAGCATTAGTTGTCAAGCGATGTTGGGGGGGGGGGGGAACAAACACAGACACACAAACATATACACACACATACATACATCATCATCATCATCGTTTAACGTCCGCTTTCCATGCTAGCATGGGTTGGACGATTTGACTGAGGACTGGTGAAACCGGATGGCAACACCAGGCTCCAGTCTGATTTGGCAGAGTTTCTACAGCTGGATGCCCTTCCTAACGCCAACCACTCAGAGAGTGTAGTGGGTGCTTTTACGTGTCACCCGCACGAAAACGGCCACGCTCGAAATGGTGTCTTTTATGTGCCACCCGCACAAGCCAGTCCAGGGGCACTGGCAACGATCTCGCTCGAAAATCCTACAGGAGCCAGTCAGGCGGTACTGGCAACGGCCACGCTCAAAATGGTGCATCTCATGTGCCACCCGCACAAGAACCAGTCCAGGGGCACTGGCAACGATCTTACTTGGCTTGCCGGGTCTTCTCACGCACAGCACATTTCCAAAGGTCTCGGTCAGTAGTCATCGCCTCGGTGAGGCCCAATGTACGAAGGTCTTGCCTCACCACCTCAGCCCAGGTCTTCCTGGGCCTACCTCTTCCACGGGTTCCCTCAACTGTTAGGGTGTGGCACTTTTTCACGCAGCTATCCTCCTCCATTCTCACCACATGTCCATACCAGCGCAATCGTCTCTCTTGCACGCCACAACTGATGCTTCTAATGTTCAGCTTTTCTCTCAAGATACTTACACTCTGACGGGTATTCACATTGACATTAAACATCCAACGGAGCATACTGGCTTCATTCCTTGCGAGCTTACGTATGTCCTCAGCAGTTACAGCCCATGTTTCACTGCCATGTAGCATGGTTGTTCGTACGCATGCGTCATACAGTCTGCCTTTTACTCTGAGTGAGAGTCCCTTTGTCGCCAGCAGGGGTAAGAGCTCTCTAAACTTTGCCCAGGCTATTCTTATTCTAGCAGCTACACTTTCAGCGCACCCACCCCCACTACTAACTTGGTCGCCCAGATAGCGGAAGCTATCGACTACCTCTAGTTTTTCACCCTGGAATGAGATAGAAGTTGTTTCCTGTTTGTTTACAGTGTTTATTGCACCTGAACATCTGCCACAAACAAAAACTAACTTGCTAGTTAACCTGCCTTTGATGTTGCTGCACCTCTTATGTGTCCATAGCTTGCACCGGGTACATCTTATCATATATATATATATATATATACATACATTCCAGGGTGAAAAACTAGAGGTAGTCGATAGCTTCCGCTATCTGGGCGACCAAGTTAGTAGTGGGGGTGGGTGCGCTGAAAGTGTAGCTGCTAGAATAAGAATAGCCTGGGCAAAGTTTAGAGAGCTCTTACCCCTGCTGGCGACAAAGGGACTCTCACTCAGAGTAAAAGGCAGACTGTATGACGCATGCGTACGAACAACCATGCTACATGGCAGTGAAACATGGGCTGTAACTGCTGAGGACATACGTAAGCTCGCAAGGAATGAAGCCAGTATGCTCCGTTGGATGTGTAATGTCAATGTGAATACCCGTCAGAGTGTAAGTATCTTGAGAGAAAAGCTGAACATTAGAAGCATCAGTTGTGGCGTGCAAGAGAGACGATTGCGCTGGTATGGACATGTGGTGAGAATGGAGGAGGATAGCTGCGTGAAAAAGTGCCACACCCTAACAGTTGAGGGAACCCGTGGAAGAGGTAGGCCCAGGAAGACCTGGGCTGAGGTGGTGAGGCAAGACCTTCGTACATTGGGCCTCACCGAGGCGATGACTACGGACCGAGACCTTTGGAAATGGGCTGTGCGTGAGAAGACCCGGCAAGCCAAGTAAGATCGTTACCAGTGCCCCTGGACTGGTTCTTGTGCGGGTGGCACATGAGATGCACCATTTTGAGCGTGGCCGTTGCCAGTACCGCCTGACTGGCTCCTGTAGGATTTTCGAGCGAGATCGTTGCCAGTGCCCCTGGACTGGCTTGTGTGGGTGGCACATAAAAGACACCATTTCGAGCGTGGCCGTTTTCGTGCGGGTGACACGTAAAAGCACCCACTACACTCTCTGAGTGGTTGGCGTTAGGAAGGGCATCCAGCTGTAGAAACTGCCAAATCAGACTGGAGCCTGGTGTTGCCATCCGGTTTCACCAGTCCTCAGTCAAATCGTCCAACCCATGCTAGCATGGAAAGCGGACGTTAAACGATGATGATGATGATACATATATACGACGGGCTTCTTTCAGTTTCCGTCTACCAAATCCACTCACAAGGCTTTGGTCAGCCCGAGGCTATAGTAGAAGACACTTGCCCAAGGTGCCATGCAGTGGGACTGAACCCGGAACCATGTGGTTGGTAAGCAAGCTACTTACCACACAGCCACTCCTGAGAAGATACATTGCGGAACTGTTATTTTAATGAGTTGTATCTATTTATCACCCGATGAAACACATCTGCACAGCTGGATACTCCTGAACCAGTTGTTAGGTGTCCCACCTGTGAGGGATCAATGCTAGATTTGTCAAAACAATTGGGATTAATAATAAAAATTGTCATATATTCCATCTTTCATTTACCACATATGCAAATATATATGTATATCTATGAGTATTTTTCCATGATTTGATATCACGTGACATTTGTTAGCATCACCATTATACAAAGTGCCATTTGTTTCAAGTCTCTCATGGAAAACATGTCCAGCTAAAGAGAAATACTACCTCACTTAGAAACAGGTAAAGATTGGCCACAGGAAAGGCATCCAGATATAACAAAAACCTGCCCCAACAAATACTGCCGGACCCATGCAAACATGGAAAAGCAGACATTAGGTCAGCAATGGCAGTGGTGACGATGATGGTGATGGTGATGATGATAATAATGATGATGGTGGTGTTGATGATAATGATGATAATGATGATACTCTTGATAATAAGGATGATAATGTTGATGATAATGTTGCTGATGATGATGGTGCTGATGATGATGACAAATGGCAATGATGATAATGTTGATGATGATGATGATGATGATGATGACAATAATGATGATGATAATGTTGATGGTGAAGATGAGGATGATGACAACGACAATGATGATAATGCTGATGATGAAAATGACGATAATGATGATGATGATGATAATAATGATAATGATGATGATGATGTTTTGGTGTTTACTGTATTTAATATATTAACACTGACTTTATATTGGCTCTTAGGTCAACATGTAAACACTTATAACCTTCAATATTAACTGTCACTAAAGTAAATAGTGAACGCTTTGATTTCTATGCTTTAACAAATAATTTCAAAATTAAGAAAGTTTGATTTGTAGCTTTACATTATACTCCTCTATACACCTATTGGTTTCCTTTATTTTCTTTTCTTTTCACTTGTTAATATATAAACACACACAGATAAATTCACATATACATTAACACATATACATACACACAGTTATATGCCTATACACACAATTTATACATACACACATGTGGGTGTAGGGATGAAAGTGTGTATAGATATATCTATCTATCTATCTATCTATCTATCTATCTATCTATCTATCTATTTATCTATCTATCTATCTATGTATATATATATATATATATATATATATATATATATATATATATATATATATATATATATATGTATATGCATGAATGTATGTATGTAGATATATACCTATTTACAAATGTATGTATACACATATATATGTGTGTGTGTATATGTGTGTGCATATGTATATATATCTATATATTTATAAGTATGTATATATAGTATGTATGCATCTGTAGTATATATATATATATATATATATATACTTTTACTCTTTTACCTGTGTCAGCCTACAAGCTATACACATACACTAACTCACACACACACACACACACACACACATACACACACAAACTTATAGACTTATATATTTTAAATACATAGGTAACATGTCAAACAATATAATTTTGTGGACATTTTATTAAAACTACAGCCTAAGTATTCAGTTGATTAATGTGCATTACTGTTTTGAAGACAGTATGAAATTAAATGGTTTTAAAGGAAGGCGTTAAAATATTATTTACAAACATCAAAGTCAAAATATTCACTCTGTCAGCACCATTTAGTTAAACGAATGGCTATTTATTAGCTTTTGTTGCTGTTTATTATGAGTATACAGTCCTTGGTTACACATGAAAATACAAAGGAAGTTGTTGCATTAGAGATTGCTGTTCAGCTCCAGATCAAACTTGACCAAACAGAGCAATGTTCAAAGTCACTGCAAGAACTAATAATTCTGCCTTTGTGTGACTTGAAGGAGATTTAGCTGTTATTTTTAGCAAGCTGTGCAGCCACATAGAGATTTTTGCAATAGTTACTGTTGTTTAGTTCTAGATCAGTCTTGACTTTCTCTCTTTGTGTGAGTTGAAGGAGATTTAGCTGTTATTTTTAGCAAGCCGTGCAACCACATAGAGATTTTTGCAATAGTTACTGTTGTTCAGCTCTAGATCAGTCTTGACCAAAGAGAACAATATTGAAAGTCACGGCAAGAAATGATCATTCTGCCTTTGTGTGAATTAAAGGAGATTTAGCTGTTATTTTTAGCAAGCCATGCAACCACATAATGATTTCCTTGCTGCTTCATAAACAAATAGCTGAAACAATGTGTATGCATGCATGCTGAGATACGATACAATTCGTACAGAAACATAATATCTGAATGCTGAGCGTGATAAAGCTAGAGTGTCCAATAGTTAATCTAAATGGCAGTTGTCACTTTAGAATAATACAAATCCTGGTAAAATGATGGGGATTTAAAGACGGCTTCATACTTGGAGAACTGACAGAGTTGTTAGGGGATTGGATAAAATGCTTTGCAGTATTTCTTCAGGCTTTTGATGTATTGAGTTCATATCCACCTGAAGTTAACTTGGCTTTTTGTTCCTCTAGGGTTAATATAATAAAGTATCATTTAAGTATAGGGGCCAATGGTATCAACTAAACACCCACTTCTAGAAAATTGCTGGCTTTGTGTGTATATATATATTGTGTATATATATATATATATAAAACCGTCCAACTCATACCAGCATGGAAAACAGACATTAAAAGATGATGATGATGATGATAATGATGATATATATTCATTTATTTATTTATTTATGCACCCTTTTAAAGCCTAGCCAGGCTCATGGGCCCAGTTTCCTGGTTTCTATGGCGTATGCGTTCCCTCCAGCTGGAAAGGATGCCAGTCCATTGCAGTGTTACTCAAGAAACAGAAAGAAAGAGTGAAACAAAGTTGGAGTGAAAGAGTACAGCAGGGGTCACCACCACCCCCTACCAAAGCCTTGTGGAGCTTTAGGTGTTTTTGCTCAATAAACACACACAACGCCCGGTCTGGGAATCGAAACCGCGATCCTCCGACTGCGAACCCGCTGCCCTAACCACTGGGCCATTGCGCCTTCACTTATATATACACACACACACACAAACACACACACATATATAGGTACAAGGCCAGCAGTGCATGTATGTATGGACCTATGTATGCTTGTATGTATGTAAAGCTGCCAGACATGGCTGTGTGGCTTAAGGAATTTGGATCTGAAAATACTGGATCTAACAGATGAGATGATAAAGCATTGAGAAGAATGGTAGTTTTTATAATTTTGTTGTTTTTATTTGTAATGATTTAGTCTGAAGGGAAAGGGCAGTACTCATGGCAGCTTTTAGCTCCTCTTTCAAGATAGGTAAGAGTAAAGGAAAAAGTTACTCTTGGAACAGAAACCTAAGCCTTATGTTTGTGATAAAAGTGTACTCAGGTAAAGGTGTCCAGAGCCAGATAGATGGGTTAAATCAAGTGCCAAATTAGCCCTTTTGCATTAAACAAGTCATATCAGGTGTAAATATTCAACCTGTTTTATGTTCAAACCAGCCAGATCCTGCCTCTCATACCTACCTACAATGTCATTCCAAAAATAAGTAACTACATCATTGAAATTTCAAAGCTACAAGATAATGCATAATTAATTCAAAGTAATGGGAATGAATAAGCATCACATTTGACAAAGTAATCTGAATGCTAAAGGGTTAAGCTTGTCATCCAAAATGCTTAAACAGCAAGCCACTCCAATCAGCAGAAAACATTTTATATTAAAAGGATGATCAGCATGATCTAAATGGCAGTTGTCACTTTAGAATAACACAATTCCTGATAAAAAAAGGATGTAGATTTAAAAACTGTTTCATACTTCAAGAGTTGACAAAGTTGTTAGGGGATTGGAAATAATGCTTTGCAATATTTCTTCTGGCTCCTTTTGTTGTGAGTTCATATTCCACTGAAGTATGGCAAGATCAAACTTTTTACGTACAGATACAATCCATCTGACAGTTTCCATACACTTAATTTTACTCACAAGATATGGGTCAATCCAAGGCTATACAAAATGACATTTTCTGAAGACACCACAAGTAGAATTGAAACTGGGACCCCATGACTGCAAAGCAAACTTCTGGTTTCCAAATAATTATTATTGCTTTTTTTCAGTATTTTTGGTTCCCATGTTACATCAGATATACAATAATATTTTTATAACCATTAATTTATTCCACTCAATGCCAGGCTTGTTCTTAGAATTCCTTTTAGAAGAAGTATATCCCTAACATTACTCAGTTTGCAACAAATCCAATAAAGGCAAACTTGTAATTCAGATTCGTGGTCTGATCTCCAAAAACATAAAATATGGGTTTCTACTTTTGATCTCATATACAAATGCCAAATGATTCCATTGATTTCTAGTCGTTCCATCTCTAGTTGTAAATAACAATAACAGCAAGGAATAGTCAGGGTAGTTGCAAGAACTAAATGTCTTTGATAAAACTAGTCACTCAAGGCTATGTACGACATGTTAAAGATCATAATTTATAAACCATGACAGCAATATAGCAATGTGCCTGTTCATATGCCAGACACAGTCTTCCATTTAATCAATCAGCTAAACAGGAAAATAATTACCACAACCATCGTTTTTCTCAGATAGAACTACACCAAACATCTATAGAAACAAGTTGCATGAAAATCTTAAATTTCTGTGACAATCAACCTCACTTTAAACTGAAAGAAAAGTGGATTCACATGAATTTATCAAAATATCACAGTGGGTTGATTAAAACATGGGTATTTGGAAATCTAAACTTAAAGACATAGAGTTGATGCAGCAAACAAAAATTTGAATAAACTCATTTTGTTTGTCTTCTCAGGAACCATAGATGACAATCTAATACCTTGGTGCATGATGAGTTTAATGTGAAATGGATGGTGACTCATCAGACATCATCACAAACTTACTAAATCAAAACTATGGCTCAAGTTAATGACATCATTGAATGACTGTGAGCTGTATTTTGATCTGTCACTCAGTACTAGAATGGTTTCTAGTTTCTCTTCTCCAAAGCTTGTGAGAAGAATTGAAAACAGCAAGTCAATCTAATGAAACAGTTCTAAATTAAAAAAAATTTTCTCCTTCTAATAATGGTAAAGCTGTAAATTTACTCCTTGGTTGGTACCTATTTATAGTCAAGTGGAGTGAGCCATTTAAAAATTAAATGTCTTTTCTTTGAACGCTGTGGCTCACTGTTAGTAATGAGATACAAAATGAAAATTGTTCAACTGAAAATCACAATAATCTATCAAATGAAACATCTGTGATAATCCATTCCTCATTAAAAATAAATGAATAAATATGTTAACAAAAGAAATATAAAAAAGAACAATAACATGAAATAAATCACTTTCCTATTTAATTTTTCTTAAAAGTTTTTATAAAGAAATTAATAAGTTTCCATATTAACATTTATAGAGATAATTTTCTGCATATTTTTTGGTTTTGTTTCTGTGCAATGTAATTGCATTCTTCATATTTTCATGAACAGCAGTTGCAAGTAGAAGCACTCGCTTTATCAGACTTTGTAATATCTGTTTCTGCAAGGTGAATGATATTTAAGGGCTACCAGATAAACAGCACTAAGGATTATGCAAGAACGTAAAACCAAAAATTAAAATATTGCAAGAAGATTAAACACACACACACACACACACACATATATATATATACATACATATATACATGCATACATAAATATATATACATAGACACATACATATATATACATACATATATACATATAGAAATATACATACATACACACATATATACATACATAAATATATATATATACACATATATATACATATATAGCCACTAAACCTTTTTTATCTTCTCTCTCTGTTTATTTCTGAGTTCCTTTCTATTAAAGAGCGTAGGCTTGAAACATAAAAGACTTTCTTACTTCCAGAGCGTTAAATTAATACATCTATTTGTTGTTTACACACCCGTCTTCATCTTTTGTTTTGTCTGTTTTTTGTAAATTTCAACTACATACATATATACATATATACATATATATATATATATATATATATATATATATATATATATACATACCCACACACATATTACAAACACACATACATATATCTGCTCCTTTTCATTATGAGATGTCCTTCTTCGCTTTGCAAGCTGTAAGGTATCCCTCACACTGCTGGTGACAGCAAAAAAGAAAAAGGAAGTCAGAACACCATAAAGTGGTTGGTGGTAAGAAGAGCTTCCAGGCATAGAAACCATGCCAAAAATAAGACATTGAAAGAAGATATAGTCCTGTGGTCCATTGAATCTTGTTCAATCATTTTACTCAAACTAGCATGGAAAGCTGATGTAGAAGATGACATTGATGATGATGATCATCATTATTTAACATCTATATTTTCTATGTTAGTATGGGTTAGACAAGTCTTACTGAGGCAATTTTTCTCTGTGTGAGTGCTCTCTCTGTTGCTAGCCCTCCCTTGTTTCCAAATAAATTACAACTTTCTAATATTCATTACTAAGGAGGCAAGTTGGAAGAATTGTTAGCACACAAGATAAAATGCTTAGCAGTATTTCATCTGTCTTTACGATCTGAATTCGAATTCCACTGAGGTCTACTTCACCTTTCATCCTTTTGGTGGGGCAATAATATTATAAGTGCCAGTTAAATACTGGGGTTGATGATATAATCAATTTACCATTTACCCCCTTGCTCAAACTTGCTGACTTTATGCCAAAATTTGGAACCAATATTCCTTAGTTTTCTTTACTTTAAAAATAAACATTTCAAAAGCAATAAAAGAAACAGTTTTAAAGTAGGTGGAGGAGAAGGAAGAGGCAGATAGCCAAATTCGGCTCTGAACTTAAACTGTCACTTGAACAGGGAAAGTCAAACAGTCAAATATCACATCCTCGGTACTTGAAGGTTCTCATTTTATTGATCTCAGAAGAATAAATGCTAAAGGAGAACATCCATTTTACATGCTGGCATGGGCTGGACACGAAATTTCTTTTCCCACAAGAGTTCTGGACCCTGGTTATGAACTCATTTGCATACAGCCAATCAGAGCTCAACTATCAAACTCATTTATGAGTGCATAACAAGTAATGGGCAATAAGATAAGGTCACTTTGGTAAGGAATGACCATGCTTCTTTTCTCTTTTAATAATGCCTCTCATCCTTGTTCTTGCTTCAACCATGGCTTTGTGTTGTTTACTTTCTAAAACAGTGAGGGGAGAGGGTTGCTAGCACATCACCTTCTATCCACATTTTCCCCATCCACATCTTTACCATATGGGGCCCTAACAAAATCCAATAATAGGTATAGATGCAAATCTATCTAATTATTTGTCTCCTTCTAAAATCAGGCAAAACTTGGTGATTGGTCGACTTACAACATCGTTTTCCATTTTGAGTTTACTTGGTAGAGTGTGTTTGTTAACTTGACAGCAAGGTCAAAGGTAAGTTCATTCTGATTAGTTGTATGCAAATGAGTTCATTACTGGGGTCTGGAACTCTCGTAGGAAAAAAAATTTTGCAGGCTGGACAGTTTGATCAGAGCTAGCAAGCCAGAGAGCTGCATCAGGTTCCAGTCTAATCTAGCTTGGTTTCTATGGGTCAGTGCCCTTCCTAATGCCAACCACTTTACAGTGTGTGCCAGATGCTTTTAATATGGCACTGGCATGAGTGCTTTTACATGGTGCCAGCATGACTGCCTTTTATGCAGCATTGGCGCAGGACTTTTGCAGGCCAATCCTTTTCATCAGGATGTGCAGCCTTGACACATCTGCTATGGAGAATTGCTAGTGAAAATAAATCTATTTCTTTTAATGTATAAAAGAAAAAGTAGCAAGTGATTCAAATCAAATTCAAGAAGCAGTAACATGTAGTAACATGTAGCCTAATCATTTATATGTACACCATTGTGGTATGTTGCTAATACAGTTAACTTAACATGATTTCTCTCTTTTTCTCTCCTCCATTCTTTCTTTTTCTTTCTCTCTCCTACTTTCTCTCTCTCACCCACTTTCTCTCTTTCTCTCACAATTTATCCCCCTCTCTCTTTCTCACAATTTATACCTCTCTCTCACACACAATTTATCCCTCTCTCTCTCTCACGCACACACACAATCTATCTCTCTCTCCTTCTCCTTCTTGCTTGCTCTATCTCTCATTTCTATTTCTATCCCACTCTCTCTCTCTCTCTCTCTCTCTCTCTCTCTCTCTCTCTCTCTCTCTCTCCTTCTCACAATTTGTCCTTCTCTGTCTCTCCTCCTTGCTTGCTCTCTATCTCATTGTAATCTCTCTCCCACTTTCTCTCTCCCTCTCTCACTCTCTCTAACTTTCTCTCTCTCTCTCCCACTTTCACTCTCTCTCTCTCTCAGAATTTATCCTTCTCTGTCTCTCTCCAACTTTCTCTCTCTCTTGCATATCTATCTCCCTACCCCCTCTCTCTGTCTTTGTCTGTCTTTCTGTCTGTTTCTCTCTCCCTCTCCCTCTCTCCCTCTCTCTCGTTGTTTCTTCTCAAATATGGGAGAAAGATTTCATGAGGCATGTGTATGAAATAAGACGATGATAATGATGATGTATCTGCAGTGAAATATGGACAGTGATTTGCAACATATCATGAACAATTGCCGAGAAATGAGGTAGATATGAATTGCTGGAGGTTGGCTAATCTTAATTTATGAGGAAAGCTGAGGACAAGTTGAAAATTTAACGAACTGAACCATCATACGACATTGGCTGAAGACAGTAAAGAAAGATACGTGTACTGGTAAGAATAGATTATCAGGAATGCACTGGGAGGGAAAAGTACTTTCAGTTGATAATGATGATCGATGATGACGATGATGACGATGATGATGATGATGATTATGATGACGATGATGACGACAATGATGATGATGATGATGATGAAGACGACGTCGACAGCTATGATGATGATCTGTGATACAGGTGAATAAATATTACAAAAAAGAAAATAGAAGTGAATGTGCGCATGCATGTATGCTTGTATGTGTATCATCATCATCATCATCATCATCGTTTAACGTCCGCTTTCCATGCTAGCATGGGTTGGACGATTTGACTGAGGACTGGTGAAACCAGATGGCAGCACCAGCCTCCAATCTGATTTGGCAGAGTTTCTACAGCTGGATACCCTTCCTAACGCCAACCACTCAGAGACTGTAGTATATAAATATATATATGTATACAAATAATATATGAGTATATGCATATATATATGTACATGTATGTAGATACCTTCATCTACATGTACATATAGAAACATATCTGGGTACATGACGTTGCAAAAAAACATGGACAAAAAGATAAACAAGGTACAAAAAACATGCAGGCCACATAGAGAACATATCCTTCATCAGCTGCCACCATTAAAACACTGGCGTTATATATATATATATATATATATATGAGTTCCTGCCTTAAAAACAGGAACTAAACCACAGTTATTTTGTGTTCTTTGCTACATTGGTTTCTATTAACCCATTTATTCTATCAGAAGAATTTTTATTCATTAAGATAGAAGAAATACACATAATTATATATATATATATAGACGTGTATATATTTACACATACATGTATATGTGTGCGTGTGTATGTATTTATGTATATATATACATACGTATATGTATATATATGTGTAATATGTATGTATTCTTTTATTCTTTTACTTGTTTCAGTCATTTGACTGTGGCCATGCTGGTGCACAGCCTCTAGTCAATTGATCAAATTGACCCTGGGGCTTATTCTTTGTAAGCCTAGTACTTATTTTATCAAACTCTTTTGCTGAACTGCTAAGTTACGGGAACATAAACACACCAACATCAGTTGTCAAGTGAAGTTAGGGGGACAAAGACAGACAGACAGACAGACACACACACACACACACACACACACATATATACATATATACATATACAACAAGCTTCTTTCAGTTTCTATCAAGCAAATCCACTCACAAGGTTTTGGTCAGTCTGAGGCTATAGTAGAAGACACTTGCCCAAGGTGCCATGCAGTAGGACTGAACTTAGAACCATCTGGTTGGGAAGCAAGCTTCTTATCACACAGCCACTCCTGTGCCTATATATATATATATATATGCATGTATACATGCATTATATATTTATATACGCACATTCACACACACACACACATACACACACATATATATATATACAATAGACTTTCAGTTTGCATCTAGCAAATCCACTCACAAGGCTTTGGTCAGTAGAATGCACTTGCCCAAAATGTCATGCAGTGGGACTGAACCTGGAACCATGTGGTTGGAAAGCAAGCTTCTTACACAGCCACACCTATGCCTTATATATATATACACATTTATCCGTGATCTACAATAGAAGCAGTATTGAATTACAGTAACAATTAATGTATCATACTTAATGTAAATACGTCACTGAAAGGCAAATTTACTGTGATATTCATCCAGAGACAACATCTCTTATGAAAACGGTGTGTTTATAAATGCAGTATATATTAGGAGGAGACTAAGATCATCCCAGCAGTGGCTAGTAAGAATACCAGAAGTATTTTAGTCTTATTATACCTAGACTCAGGCATGCCTGAGTGGTTAAAAAAGTTTACTTTACAATTATGAAGTTTGAAGTTCAATCCCACTACAGGGAAGTTTGGGTGTTTTGGATTTTACAATAGCCTTAGGTTATTACCATGCCATGTGAGTAAAATTGGTTAGAGGTAAATATATTGTAATCTGTACCTGTAATTCCATGGAGTCATCCTGCATGATGCTGATTTTGCTCAATGGTTGTTTTAAATATACAAGTATTGTTGGAATAATCAGATACTTCTTTAGCTCTTATTCAATGAGTTAACGATTCAGTTGATCAAACGACAAGAATATTTATCACCAAGTCCAATGGAAATCCATTTACAAATTTATTCACACATGCACGCATACATACACACACACAACTGATAGAAATACGAAGATGTGGAGAAATAATTATATGCTACATTTGGCTCTTTTCTCTTTTCTTTTTTAGGTATTGAGAGAGAAAGACAGGCAGGTATACAGGCGGGTGGCCAGAAAGACAGAGGAAAAAGTAGAGAAAGACAGAGAAACTAACGGGAGCAGTAAAAGAATGAAAGAAAATATAAATTCACATTTTGTTTTAAGCTAACTGGAATATTTATGTCTATTTCTTCCAGCAGGATAATTTTCTGATTAAGCTATTGTTTTTATAAATCAATACTTGGGTCAATTCTTTTCTCTCTCTCTCTCTCTTTCCACAGTCTCACTCTTGTTATTCCTCCTACCCTCTCTCTCCCTCCAACCTCTCTTTTGTTCTTTCTCCTACCCCTTCCACTCTCTCTCTCTCCAGTCTTACTCTTGTTCTTTCTCCTAGTCCTTCTGCTCTCTCTCTCTCTCTCTCTCTCTCTCTCTCTCTCTCCAACGTCAGCCCCACTCTCTCTTTATCACATTCTTTCAGAATAAGCAATTGTATGCTGTGAAAGGGTCACGACAAGGCAGGAACACTCAGAGTTCCTTTTTTTCTCCATGCAATGGAGGAGGTTCAGGCTGTGAGCTGTGTTCTTGAGCAAGACACTTAATTTCACGTTGCTCCAATTCACTCAGCTGTAGAAATGAGTTGCGCATCACTGGTGCCAAGATGTATCAGCCTTTGCCTTCCCCTTGGATAACGTCAGTGGTGAGGAAAAGGGAAGCTGGTATGCATGGGCAACTGCTGGGCTTCCATAGATAACCTTGCTTGGACTTGTGCTTTGGAGGGTAACTTTCTAGGTGCAATCCCATGGTCATTTATGACCGAAGGGGGTCTTAACCCTTTACCCATGAGCTCATGGTTAACAATCAGTTCTCATTTAATGTACCACAAAAAGAACCAAAACAAAAAAAAACAACCATCTCCTCCAATGCCCCCTCCCCTCTCAAGGGATCTCTGTATTGCAAGTTACTTGATGACCCTGCCAGTGCTGGTGCTACTTCAGTCAACACTGTAAAAAACCATGCCAAACTCACCTTGTCTGTGCTTGTGCCATGTAAAAAGCACTCAGTCCACTCTGCTGGGTGGCTGGTGTGAGGAAGGGTATCCAGCTGTAAAAACACAGAAGTATGGTGCAGGCTCCTGCCTGGTCGGCTCCTGCCTGGTCGGCTCCTGTCAAACCATTTAAACCATGCCAATATGGAATGCAGACATTAACAGATGATGATGATGATGACAATGATGATGGTGATGATAATTGTAGGTGTGGATGGACTAATGTGCTAAATGGCACAGAATAGTCAAACAAATGGTCTTCCTATCAATGACTGCTGAAGATTGGAATAAAAGCTGAACAGGAATATTTTTTACTTTTTTTGTAAATGATGCAAACTAGAGTGAGCAAATTACACAACCTGCCTATGAGTAGATCATACTAGTTTTCATAGGAGTTGAACTTATGACCTTGTGGTCTATAGTCCAAGAGAAATAACTGCATAGCAAAATGACATTAAAATATACATCATCATCATCACCATCATCATCATTGTCATCATAATCAACATCATCATTCTCATCATCATCATTATCATCATTTAACATCTGTTTTTTTTCCCATGCTGGAATGGGTTGGACAGTTCAACAGAGGCTATTGAGCCAGAGGACTGCCCTAAGCACAAATGTCAGCCTTGGCATAGTTTTTATGACCAGATGCTCTTCTTAATGCCAACCACTTTGCAGAACATACTGGGTGCATTTTACTAGGTATTAACACTAGTGAAATTATCAAGAAACTTGCAAGGCAAGACAAAATCTCTGAATTGAACATGGAAATGAAAAACGAAAACAAATTTCTAAATTTACTGCAACATTTAAATGTAGGATTGGATTATTGCAGTAATTTAAATCACAAATATAAACCTGATACTTATGAAAAAACATGGTTGACTTTTAAATGCAATCTATTGGTAATTTCAGATTTTGGGACAAGAAATATGAGGTCTGCCTTTTTTAATACATAGTTGTATCATTTTAATGTACATTTGCACATTTCTGCTTAAGGAAGTTTTTTTTTTTTTATATCCAGCTTACTAGTTATATTTTACGGGCTTATTTTTCTTCAGAATAGTCAGATTTATTACAGAATTTTACTGTATATTATTGTCAGATTTGCTGCAGCAGTGGATAAAATGGCAAGTAATATTTAGTTGCATCTCTTCATGTTATGATTTCAATTCACACTGCGGTCTCCTTTATCATTTATTCTTCTGAGATCAATAAAAAGAAAACCTTCAAGTACCGAGGTTGTAATAATTGACTATTTGACTTTCCTGTTCAACTACTTAAGTTTGGAACCAAATTTGGCTATCCTCCTCCTCCCACTCTAACATCCATTTTCCATGCTGGCATGGGCTGGACAGTTTGATCAGAGCTAGCAAGCTAGAGAGCTGCAGCAGGTTCCAGTCTAATTCAGCTTGATTTCTATGGCTCAATGCCCTTCCTAATGCCAAATACTTTACAGTGTGCGCTGGCTGCTTTTAACATGGTGCCATCATGACTGCCTTTTATGTCATCAGCACAGAACTTTTGCAGGCCAATCCTTTTTATCAGGAGGTGCAACCTTGACATTTCTGCTTTGGAGAATTGTTAGTGAAAATAAAAAACTATTTCTTTTTTTCAATAATTATGATTTCAACACTCAGTCAACTTATAGTGTTATAACACTATTCCACATATACACAAAGAGCCATACAAACAATCCAACATACCTCCATCATCAGCTGCCTAACAGATATCATTATGGTTTCAACACCTGGGCAGTACCATTCAATCTGGTGGTGTCAACAGCACTAAAAGAAGTACTGTTTGGGAAAAAACTTACCAAAAAACAAAACATGTAACTTTCAAACACATTTACCCTGTGTACAACAGAATTCAATCAAATATAGGTAGGATTAAACACTAACTTTAAAATTAAACTACAGCAAGAAACACATAAATCTATGTACTGTATTTGTATTAATAATAAACCTACAATAACTAAATTATATACTAAGTAGTGACCAATCTTTAAGTCCATACAAATAATAATCCCACCAGTCTTGCATAGTTACTACTATAATAACAGAAAATGGAAGCTTTATTTCAATTCTCTCCAAAACAAAAACACGACTGAATTTAATGAATAATATAATAATTATGAGTGAAATACAATATTTCATTATTCAAAAGTTAATAATGAAAACACTACATACTCTTAATATATATTACAAGCAATAATGTAAATTTACCAGTAACAAATGAAAACAATAAATTTATAAATAGTTACTAATAAAAGTATATTTGTTATAATGCATTTGCTGATTTCAGCCTTGCTGGGACAGAATTTTCAAATGTTTTGAGTTAATTCATACGTTAACTTCCAGGAGGTTATGAACAAACCTGATGTTACAGTTAAGCAAACAGGACAAATGGTTAGGGTTTTGAAATTTAGGGGTGCCACTCAAATTCTGACCAACTTTCAGAAAATTTCTCAATCCACCTAAAAACTCAGAACTGAAAACTAGCAGGAATGGTCAATCTCAAACTAGAAGAGGATGGTGAACAGGATTGGAAGAAGAAATGGTTTTGTGGTCTGATTACTTGTCAAACAATTTGATATGAAGCATTTATAATTTTGTCAGAAAACAGATTTAATTAGTAATATGCGTGATAATGATGCTACAGGTTTGTTGTGCACAAGCTAATTATGTTAATTTCCATTACATTTTTCAGCTGATGTAAAGAATGTGATTGCTGGGATAATTGTTAAAAGTGGTGCACAATGTAGGGCTGAGAAAATAGGGAAGCACATTGCAGCACGATGAGAGGAAGTGCACATTGTAGGGCAAAGAGAAGAGGGCATACTGGAGGTCAAACATTCAGTGCCTTAGATTAACTCTAAGGCACTGAATACTTGGCCACCAGCATTGGGTATAGCCCTTTTTCACCTATAAAATCACTAGAGTTGCTTACAAGCACTTCATAAGTGAACATTTTGAGCTCCTGTTCCCATTATAAATGGAAGTGGAAAATGGTCAGGGTCATGCAACCAGGGAGGCATCTCCTCATATTATTATTGTTGCTATTATTATTATTATTATTATTACCTCCGCCCTAGCGAAGGCGGAGGTATTATTTTCTGTAGTGTTTGTTTGCTTGTCCATGGACAAGATATCTCAAGAACAGCTGGATGGATTCAGATGAAACTTTCAGGGATGTTTGACCTCATGACTGGCATGGACAGATTAGATTTTAAGATTGATCCGGTACCAGACAAGGATTCTGGATTATTTTTCCGGTTGTTTTACTTAATTTTTGTGAGCAGTCAGGTTCATTTTTAGTATTCTCATTTATGAGAGCTGTCGAGTTTATTTCAGATATTCTCATTTTAAAAATCATCTCTGGCTAATCATTAAGAGGATGTTGGTGTTGCCTTGGCAGAGGTTTGTGCTCTCTGAATGCTCTTGTTGTTATTGTTATTATTATTATTATTATTATTATTATTATTATTATTCAGTAGTCTCGTTTTTATCACGTGCTTTCACTGCACTACCGAGTGCAACTCTGTATGCCTTGGGTATTAGCTGTGGTTTGTTGTGATGCTCTTATTTTTACTGTATTGAAAGTGTTTTATGTAGGGTGTGTGCAATGCCTAGTAGTGCTATTTTTTTTGTATTATCATTATTATTGAGATGGCATGCTGGCAGAATCATTAACACACTGAGTGAAATGCTTAATGGCATTTCATCCATTTTTACATTCTGATTTCAAATTCTGCTGAACTCAACTTTGCCTTTCATCCTTATGGTCATTAAAATAAGTACCAGTTGAACACTGGAGGTCGATGTAATCGACTTACTCCCTCCCCCCAAAACTGCTGGCCTTGTGCCAAAATTTGAAACCATTATTATCCCCATCATCAATAATGTTAATATGCTAACTTTTAAATTTCAATGTTAATTTGACAGTGTTCTGTGTTTTATAAAGTGGTATGCCCATGATGTTGTTCCTACAGTTTCATCACATGTTCTCAGATCAAGACATTTGCTTGCAACTCTGAAACCATCACCATTACAATCATCATCATCATCATTGTAATCATCATTGCCATCATCATCATCATCATCTCCATTACACAATTTCGTCTTTAGCTAAATGATTTATTCACAACTTCTTTCATGCTTTCTTTTTTGATATACCCTATTAAAAATGACTGATTTATTTCTGTTATCTCATTTGTTTTTAATCCCCAAATCCATTATTAGAAACTAAAAAAAAAAAAACATCTATTGTTTAAAAACAATTATTATTTTCAGGGAAAAGAATAGTTTTGTTCATGAAGCAAAACTACACTACATTTTGGGAATCGATTCTTCAGATATGTTCTCTGATGGCACCCTGCATGTTATGCCCTGCCAGTTGTTGTCATGTAATAACTTTGGTATTTCTAGATGAGATGTTATCAATTCTGTTCTTATGCCAATTTTCTCTTTGAAAATTATCATATAATTGACTACAAAATATATTCTTTAATAGACAAAACAAATAAGAATAATAAGAAAGAGAGAGAGAATATGGAAGGCTTGTACATTGCTAAATTCAGAATATATAATACTGAGATGAGTGAGATATGAGTGTAAAGGAATAAAAGACAGAAAGGGTGGATAGAGGGTGTGGGAGTACAGTATTGGGACAACAAGAAAATGGTTCAAAATACAGTGATGCAATATTTAAAGTTCATTAAGGCCAAAAATGTACCCCACAAAGTCCAGTCCTTGGTGCAGAGTGATGGCATCTTGAGTGCCTCAATGACCCTGAGAGCTATACCAGTCGAGTGCAAGCACCAGGTACACCTCTCATGTTGGACAGGTCAAAGGATAGAGGCCAGATTAATGTGAACCACCTCTTCTCAGAGGTAAAATTGAGTTTGCAAAAGAGCAACCACCCCTACCTTGAAAAAAAAGCTAAGTTACAGATGCATTGATGTCAATTCAAAGAAATTCTATGCCTTGCAGATGCTGGTGCCTCATGAAATGTGCTTTTGCTTGTGCCATGTAAGATGCACACATGCTGGTGCTGTGTAGAGGCATCTGTGCCAGTAACACATAAAAAGCACCGACCATACTATGTAAGGTGGCTGGTGTTCAGAAGGGTATGCTGCCAAAGAAACACACAATTGGAGCCTGGACAGCTCTCCAGTTGGCCGGCTCCTGTAAAACTGTCTGACTCATGCCTGTGTAACTATGTAATATGTAGCTCTGCTACACCAGCATGGAAAACAGATGTTAGATGAAGATAATCATGATGATATTCTTTTATTCTTTTACTTGTTTCAGGCATTTGACTGTGACCATGCTGAAGCACTGCCTTTAGTCAAAGAAACCGACTTCAGGACTGATTTTTTGTAAGCCTAGTACTTATTCTGTTGGTAACCTTTGCCAAACCGCTAAATTACAGGAACATAGGCACACCAACATCATTTGTCAAGCGATGGTGGGGGACATGCTAACATAAATAGGCTATTTTCAAATTCTGTCTACTAAATCCACTCACAAGGATCCTTCTATAGCCTGAGGCTATAGCCTGCTATATAAGCTTCTTCTATAGCCTGAGGCTATAGAAGAAGACACTTGCCCAAGGTGCCATGTGGTGGGACTGAACCTGGAACCATGTGGTTGGAAGTAAGCTTCTTACCACACAGACAATATATATAAGGTGTAATTTAAGAGAGATTTAGTTGCTCTTTCTAGCAATCCAGACAACCACATACTGGTCCCTTCAATGGCTTGTGTATGGTTATGTTATATAGAAAGGTATTGTATGACACAGATGACATTACAATATTGTTTGTATGTTTTATATGCTAAAATGGCTTAGCAAGCAGAGCGGTAATGCATGGATATTTTAAATTTGGCAGGTATATTGTATAATATAATATACATTTAGTTGATGCTATAATGGGCAAATGTGTGATATAAAATATTACAGCCTATTATCTAGTAATATATTACCAGGTACGTCGATGTGCTATTATACACATGCACATATGCTCTATCAACTGAGATGAAGAGTGTTATATTGTATGCGTAATGTTGCATACGACTGTATGATTTATAAAATTAGACTATGTAATATATTACTGAGTACACTACAGAAAAAGTATACTTACATATTATCTTGAATTATGCATTGAATGATAGCATATGATATAGTATCTGTATTGCACAAGTGTATCAGAATGGAAAATGGTAAAATGATGGTTATGTGACAAAATTGCTACTCTGGCCAATTACAAAAATTGTCAAAAAACAGCAAAGCTGAATGAGTAGGAGGGAAGTGGGGAACTAGGAAAATACTCAGCGGTACCTGTTTGGTTGCATGAGAAAAATGAAAAAGAGAAAAACAGATAGTAAAGAAATTTTTTTATCAAGTAGCAGGAGAATAGACACAAATATTAAGACACACACACATGCACATGCACACACACACACACACAACTTTTATCTTTTAATCATTTAAGTCCTTAGACTATGACCATGCTGGGGCACTGCGTTGAAGAATCTTTAGTTAATAGATACCAGTACTTATTTTCTCTTCTTAAAGCCTGGTACTTATTCTATCAGTTTCTTTTGCTGAACTACTAAGTTACAGGGATGTAAACACACCAACACTGACTGTCAAGCAGTAGTGAGGGACAAACACACACATACACACAGGGCTTCTTTCAGTTTCCATCTACCAAATCCATTCACAATGCTTTATTAAGCCCAGAGCTATAGTAGAAAACACTTGCCCAAGGTGCTACACAGTGGTTCTGAACCCAAAACTATGTGGTTGGATAGCAAACTTCTTACCACACAGTTATGCCTTTGCCTGTCCAGAAGAAACAACTCTTCAGCTGAAATAATTAAAATCATTCAACAATAGAATACAGGGAAGAGCAAATTGTTAGCTGTATGATGACAACTGAAGACAAGTTTGTATCTTCAAAGACCTCCTCAGTCTTATAAGTACTGCCACAATTAAGATGGAAATGAGATATATATCATCATCATCATCATTTAACGTCTGTTGTCTATGCTGGCATGGGTTGCAGGGTTTGACCAGAGCTGGCATGCTGGAAGGCTGTATCAGACTCTAGTCTGATTTGGCATGGTTTCTATGGCTGGATATCCTTCCTAATGCCAACTACTCCAAGAGTGTGATGGGCGCATTTACATGCCACCAGCACGGGTGCCATTCACATGACACCAGTATCTGGCATGACTGAGTTTACTTGGCTTGATGGGTCTTCCTCTCAAGCACAGCATAATGCCAAAGGTCTTGGTCATTTGTCATTGCCTCTATGAGGCCCAACACTTGAAAGGTGCTTTTTACATGCCACCAGCATTGGCCACCTTGCCTCTGTGGGGCCCAATTCTCGAAATGTGCTTTTTAAGGGTAAAGGGCCCCCTTCGATCATGAGATTGTTCATAGAAAATTCCACTCCAATGCACAAGTCCAGGCAAGATTTTATGGAAGACCAGCAGTCAGCCATGCATACCAACCTCCCCTCTCTGCACCATTGATGTTATCCAAGGGATAGGCAAAGGCTGATACAGCTTCGCACCAGTGATGTCATAACTCATTTTTACGGCTGAGTGAACTAGTACAACGTGAAATAAAGTGTCTTGCTCAAGAACACAATACACAACCTAGTCTGGGAATTGAACTCACTACCTCGTGATTGTGTGTCCAATGCTCTAACCACTGAGCCATGTACCTGGAAACTGAGGAATATGGCAACCTGAAACAATTACTAGGAAGTAAGTTCAATTCCCAGACCAGGTTGTGTGTTGTGTTCTTGAGCAAGACACTTTATTTTACGCTGTTCCAGTTCACTCAACCATAAAAATGAGTTGTGACATCATTGGTGCATATACAATATGATAAACTAAAACTAATATGATAAACTAAAAAATTTCAATGAATTCCAATTACATCCATAGTGAGGAGTAAAAACCCCAATTAACTAGATAATTAATTCCAATCACCAAAGGAGGGGAGGTAACTCTTCATATTAGCACACCACTGTGTTCCAAAGGTATAGAATTCTATTAATTTCATTTTCTCCCCATAAACATTAGACATTAATGGAACATTGATTTGTTTGTAATTTACTAATTGAACATTTTAATTTATAACCAGTTTGTTACTTTATGGTGATCAGTTCAAAGCTATGCCATAGATAATAATATTAAGTCTCTTGAATTGTACAAGAGCAATAGAAATTTAAATTTTCCAGACTATTAATCACATCATTTATTTCTTTATGTTTTATGGTACATTTTGATGATATGAATTGAAACAAGGTATAAAATTTAAAGCCACAAAAGATGGCGTGACAAGTCCAAAAATATTGGAATCATTACCACAATCACTCACTTCAGATCAGAAATTTAAAGCATAGCTCTTTGCCTAAGAAGTTCGTCTGTGAGTTCAGCCCCATTGCATAGCACATTGGGTAATTTTTTCTACTCTAGCCCCAAGACTGACCAGTATCATGTAAATGAATTTGGTAGACAAAATCTGTATGAAGTTCATGATATCATCTTCATTGCCACCGTTTTAATGTCTACATTTCATACTCAGATGAATTTGTTAACCCTTTAGCAATCAGATTACTTTGTCAAATGCAATGCTTATTTATTCACACTGTTTTGAATTAATCATGCATTATCTTGTAGCTTTGAGATTTCCACAATATGATTGAATATCTTTAGAATGACATTTTAGGGTAGGTGTGAGCAGTAGGAACTGGCTTGTTTGAACATAAAACAAGTACAATATTTTGGCCGTATATGGCCGGTTTAAATGTCAAAGGGTTAAGGCAGATTTTCTATGTAGCCAACCCCGTTTTCTTGTTGCCAACCCTCACTTGTTTCTTAGCAAGATAATACTTCCCCATAACTGGACACATTTTCATGACTGGTTGGAAATGAATGACACCACTTTTATCATGGTGACATTCATTTACAACAATTATATCAAGCTGAGGAAATACACACACACACACACACATACACACACACACACACACACACACACACACACATGAACACACACACACACATGCACACACACAACAGTCTTTCAGTTTTTGTCTACCAAATCCATTCACAAGACATTTATCCAAAATATTATGCAGTGGAACCACATGCTTGCGAAGCAAACTTCTTAACAATACGGTGTCTGTGTGTGTGTGTATGCATGTTAGTATGCAACTATGTAAGTATTAGGATTCAATATATTTTAAAGATTTTTAATTTTAAAAGAGTGTTTTAAATTTCTTTGTTAAGTTTGCTAATATTGTTTTACATTCCATGTGACTTATGGTAGTAATTTCTCAGTGTACCACAAAGTTGCAAAGATTTAGAACCAGAGGCCTAATGTGCTAAGCATTTATATTAATGTTTAATAGAGTTTTAAATATATAATATATCATTATAGAATGTTACTATTATATACTCTAAACAAGTTCTAAGTTTACTTATAGAACTGTTACTCAAGAGTCATATGTGGCAAGTGGACAGCTATCACTGAAGAGACACAGTACATCGAAATCACATGATCTGGCAGTTCTGGCACCCAGAGCAGACAATTTTCATTCACCAATGATATAAATATGTATGCTTTTATGCACCATGCATCCATATGAGAGATCCTCTTAAGGCAAATACAGCAGTATTCAGTGTTCTAACAAAACATCCACTTGAGTTGGATATAAAGATTGCCTTTTGGTATTGATACTGCTTCTGCTGCTAATATGTATTTCCAAAGTGAAAGTCATATGCAGCTACAATATGTGCTAAGAATTAATGCTGCATTATAGAAAAGGTTACTATGTTGTTGATGTTGTTGCGATTTTCCTCCTGACAGAGAAAATCTCTCTTTTAAGCTTTTACTTATTTCAGTCATTTGACTGTCGTCATGCTGGAGCACTGCCTTTAGTCGAGCAAATCAACCCCAGGACTTATTCTTTGTAAGCCTAGTACTTATTCTATCGGCGTCTTTTTGCCGAACCGCTAAGTGAAGGGGACATAAACACACCAGCATGGGTTGTCAAGCAATGCTAGGGGGACAAACACAGATACACAAACATACACACACACATCACATACATATATATATATATATATATATATATATATATATATATATATATATATATATATATATATATAAATATATATATACGACAGGCTTCTTTCAGTTTCCGTCTACCAAATCCACTCACAAGGCTTTGGTCGGCCCGAGGCTATAGTAGAAGACACTTGCCCAAGGTTTCACGCAGTAGGACTGAACCCGGAACCATGTGGCTGGTAAGCAAGCTACTTACCACACAGCCACTCCTGCACCTCTGATCAAAAGTGTTCTACCAATATCCTACCATTTTTTTTTTCCTGAACATTATACTGCAATGACTAAATTTAGCATTAGGTAAACTTCATTATGGGTAGGAATAAAGGTTGAAGCTACCTAACTGAGATTTGGACAAAATTTCACAATCCAATGGAAAATATAAAACTTAGTAATAAAAAGAGCAGAGTGATTCACTCTTTCAACAATGCCATAGCAATGATGGAAGATTGAATCATTATCAATAATATACTATATTAGAGTGTTATTCATCATATGAAGGGTAACTTTGGAAGTATACTTTTGACCCCATGGTTAATATTAGGAGATATGGTATCCACACAATGATTATAATTTAACTTTTATCAAATTATTTGTGTCTAAACGAAATGATGAAATGGAAACTAATTTTCAAAAAACAAAATAGAAATACTTATTATCTTGAGATTAATTAAAACAAATTTCTCATTTGTATAATTCCTTTTGTAACAACCCTGTCATTATCTTTGCTCACCCTGCACCTCTTGTCTAAATTCTCTCTGTATCTCTTTTCTACTATATCTCCCTCACTTTCTGTGTAATGTGTGATTGCAGAAACCAACCAACCAACCAACATCAGCTATTATTATACACAGGTTGTATCAATAGTTCAGTCATTGAACTATTAAACAATACTGAACTTACATAATATATACTACCGGCAATCACTCTTGATTATATTTATCAAATAGTTCTAATTAGGAGGAGTGACACACGGTATGACTGACACCAAATGTTTCTTACCTTGGTGCCATCACTAACCATATCTCCAGTGTGCCTCGTGGAATGTAATATGATGGCGATTAACTTCTTATTTCTAGCATTCAAGTAATCAATAGAAGATTGTTCATTCCTTTGTTTAACTATAGTGTTATTTAACTTGGTTACACTGGTATATTGTCACCAAGCTTTTAATAACCAATACACAGATGTAGATTGTATCTAATACACAATGGAACCCAAGTAGAATAGCAAGAAAACTATTCTATGCAAAGATACTGATATAGAAGAGTTTACAAACTAGATTGTCTGATAAACGTACAAGGATGTGGTGATAACAATGTTGTACAATCAACTTTCTCACAATGTTTTCCATTACATACTTTCATTTTCATACAAAGTCTGCAATAACATTTACAAAAGTTTAATACACTGTTTTTTTGTTAAATGACAATCTACATTGCAATCTTTAAATTCTGTCACACAGTATAGAGAATTAGAACAATGAATGACATTTATGCAGGTGAAACAAGAGTTTCATAATAATCATCAAGGTTAATTAGCTCTTTTGTCTGTTAATTGTTATGAAGAACAAGACTATATCAAATAAAGAAAATAGATTGTTAGAAGGAAGTGATTTTCATGGAAAACAAGAGGTTTTATTTTCATTTTCTAATTACAGTTTCTTGTAGTCTTCTTCTGGCTTCACTTATGTAGTTGTGGATCTGAAAGAGTTTGATAACCCTTTCATGACTGTATTTCTAATGAAACATATTGCCTGTGGGGTTTTCAGTTAATTTTGAAAATAATCAAGAATTTGTAGGAATTTAGTAGAAGAGCTGACTTTTTACTTTATGAAATTGGAATTTAAAGTGGAAATGTAACAAAAAAAAAACAACAAAAAAAAACGTTCTTACATAATTTTACAATGAAAATTTTCATTTAAATACAAATATTCTAAAACTAGAGATTGTGTATCATAGAAGTAGTGGCAGTATTAAATGGGTTGGTATTAACATACGATTAATATGCTTTTAATATATCAACCAGCTTGGCTTGTCTGACCTGAAATCTATATAAGCAGGTGAGATTTTCATACCTACTATTCACTCAATTAGACAGCTAGATGTCGTAAACAAACTTAGTTTCAGAGGAATTAATATGGTGGAAGAACAGTCAAAAATGAGAGAAAAAAATATCAGCAGGAAAAAATAAAAATAAAATCAAAGAGAGAAAGAACATTATTCAGTTTCTGTTTTAGAATATGGATTTAGATTTCTGCCCAAAATTAATGGCCAAATAATAATAGTTATATGAATGTCAATAAGTAGAGAAAGTATTTTGTATTTAATAAAAAAAATGAAAATTACAATCAAATAAAATATATATATGTATAATACTTGTCTGAAACTAGGATATAAAATTGAATGCTGTGGAAGATCACTCTTTCATAGAAATTCATTTGTATGTTTTTTTTTATCGTTCTTTTTTTTTGTTTGGCAATTTTATTTTATTTTTCTCTGTACATTACTACTTCTCCCACACCCTTATTCAATTTGACATTACTTTTTGACAACTGCTCTATCTCAGAATAATAGAGGTATTGTGCTGAATGCTTAGATTTGTTATTGGAGACTGGAATTTTGCAGTATTCAACTCTCCATGCATCAGACATAATGCCATTATTGTCCATTGCCACTGATAATCGATGGCATCTTCAATGAGCCAATTCTACTGTCTCTTTTAATTTTATTTATTTATTTATATATTCATTCATTTATTTATTTATTTATTTATTTATTTATTTATCTTTTCACTGTATTTTAATTTGTTCCAATAGAATTTCTAACATATAGTTTCTGAAAGGAACAGAAATTTAAAAATGAAAAAAACAAATGTAAAGGGAAAAAAAATAATATCAAAGTTTTGATGAAAAGTGAAAAACAATAGAGTCTTTGAATTAAAGCATGAATATTGTGTATTCTGTTTCATAAACTAACTATCAAATTCTAAAGGTCTTTATAGTTTCTTATGTTGGAATTGTTTGTAATAAGTTTCAGACTTCTATGGAAATGGATTTAATTTTTATTAGCCATCAAACCATTTGAAAAATGATGAATGATCAGGCAAAGTATTGGAACATGTTTGTTATATGATTTGTTATGTTTATATTCTGTTACAAGCATTTACCAGCATTATTAAGTGGATTGTTTGAAAATTGTAAAAATTCTTTCCAAATGAAACCTTTGGTAGCAATGTCAATCCACAAATAAAGTGCATTTATTCGCCAAATGCAGTGTTGAGAATTCAATCTCACTGTTCAATACATATTATTTATATATACATATATGTATATATATATATTCACACACACACATGTATGTATGTGCACACATGTGTATATATATATAATGGAATCTCCCATCAAAGATAATGTTTGGGTATTCAGCTTTCGCTGAACAATCTAGACAAATGATTTGTTTATATAGATCAAATGCATGGTTTGTACATTTGTTCAGTGCCTCCATTAAATCGACATTGCCTGAACAGCTACACAGCTGGCACCAGCACCTGTAAAGGACAAGCCTGTGTGTAGTTTACAATATATGATACAATGGCTACTTCAGTTGTTTTTAAAAGCATAAGCTGTGAAATGGAGATTTTGCTGCTACTTCTAGCAGATCATGCAACCAGGTAGAGGATTTCTTAGAGTGTATCTTTATTTTAATGATAAGAGAGAAACACTTGTGAAGAATCCTGATTATAGAGTTGCATAATTAAAGGATTAATATTCTCATCGATAGTAATAAACACAAGTGTAAATTGGCTACTGCTAGGATTAAATATCAACTCTTTATCTGTCCAAAATATTATCATAAATGTTGTGTGCAAGAGAGAAGACTGTGTTGGTTTAGTTGGTCATGTGATGCAGACAGATACCAACAGATCCATAGAGAAGTGCTGATCTCTCAAAGTAGATGGAACTCGTGGAAGTGAGAGACCCAGGAAGACATGGGACGAAGTAGTGAAGAAGGACTTCAAGATGCTGAATCTTTCAGGCAAGATGAGAAAGGACTAGAATGCCTGGGACTTTGCTGTAATCTAGAAGACCCGTACCCCACAACAGAAGTGTTAAGTTTGGTCCCCCTGGTGGAGAGGATTGATCTGCAAGAGTCCTGTGCCAGTACCACATGGAAAGCACTTGTGACAGTGCTATGTAAAAGTGCCTGTGTAGTGTCACATAAAAGCACCCATGAAGTGCCACGTAAAAGTGCACATATAAAAGCACCTAGCACACTCTGTAAAGTGGTTGGCATTAGGAAGGGCATCTAGCCGTAGAAACCATGCCAAACAGACTGGAGCCTGGTGCAGCTCTCTGGCTTACCAGCTCTAGTCAAACTGTCCAACCCATGCTGGCATTGGTAATGAATGTTAAATAATGATGATGGTTATCTTAAATGCTTGTTTTCAGGTTTTAGGTCTTGTTTCATATGTTCTGAGCAATAAAAGCTTCCCTTTCATTAGTCCTATTTTACTCTGGTGGTTGAAAAAAAAATTAAGAATATGTATCATACACAATGCATAGACACCAGGGAAATATCTCCTGTGTATAAAATGTGATACATAGAACAGGCAAAAGGTTAATAGGTAAAGTAATTGATTATCATCATCATCATCATCATCATCATCATCATCATTTAATGTCTGTTATCCATGTTGGCATGGGTTCAATGGTTTAATCAGGGCTGGCAAGTTGAGGGATTGCACCAAACTCCAATCTGATTTGGCATAGTTTCTATGGCTGGATGCTCTTTGTAACATCAACTACTCTGAGAGTGTAATGGGTGCTTTTACATGCCACTGGCATGGGTGCCACTTGTGTGACCCTAGTATCTGCCACAACTACAATTTCACTTGGCTTGATGGGTCTTCTACTCAAGCACAGCATATTGCTGAAGGTCTCGGTCATTAGTCACTGCCTCTGTGAGGCCCAATACTCAACAGGTGTTTTTTATGTGCCACTGGCATAGGTATTAGTTACTCAATACTGGCATCAGCCAACATTGCCTCCATGAGGCCCACAGCTCGAAAAGTGCTTTTTACGTGCCACCAACATGGGTGCTAGTTATGTCACACCAGCATCAGCCACATTGCTGCCATGAGGCCCAACACTTGAAAGGTGCTTTTTACATGCGACCAGCATGAGTGCCAGTTATATGACTCCACCATCAGCCATGACTATGATTTCAGTTGGCTTGATGGGTCTTCTCAAGCACAGCATATCTGAGCACAATATCATTAATCATCTTACATTATAACAAAATTTGAACTCACAACGTCAAATCAGAAGAAATGCCACTAAGCATTTTACCTGGTGCGCCAGCTTGCCACCTTAAAGTGGTAATTAATATTAACAGGTAAAATATTTCTCAGTCTTGTACCTGGGAGAAGAGTTATTTTGATGTTGGAAAGAGAGTTCTTCAGGAAATCAGAAAAGTATTCTTTCTTTGTCCATAGCCCATGGGGATCATGGATAGAGAGGAGATTTATAGGAAATAGCAAGTAATTAATTGTCATGAATGCTTGGGAGAAAAGTAGTCGGGGAGAGGAAGGCAGGAAAGTTTGGAGAGAATGAAGCTGCAGGTGGAGAAAGAATAAGAGCAAGAAGGAAGAATGGAGTTAGTATAGGAAAATGAAGAATATTGGTTGGTTTAATAAAAGTTTATTCATTCATTTTTTTTTTTTTTTTGGTGGTGATGCAGGTAACTCAGTGACCATGGTAAAGAGATTGTCAACAGCATTATTTGTAATTTTATTCTTTTGCTCATTTCAGTCATTCTGGGGCACCACTTTGAAGAATTTTAGTCAAACGAATTGACTCCAGTACTTATTTTTCACTTAAGCCTGGTGCATATTCTATCAGCTGCTTTTGCCAAACCGCTACATTATGGGAACATAAACACACCAACACCAGTTGTTAAACAGTGGTGAGGGACAAACAGAGACACAAAGACACACACATACAATGAGCTTTTTTTCAGTTTTCATCAACTAATTCCACTCAAAGACTTTGGGCAGCTTGAGGCTATAATAAAAGACACTTGGCGAAGGTGCCATGCAGTGAGACTGAACCAGGGACAATGTGGTTGGGAAACAAGCTTCTTACCACACAGCCACACCTGCACATATTCATATTCATAAAATTTGGTAGCTGGAGTCTTCTATTTCCAATCTTCTATGAAAAACATGTCCACCTGTGGAGAAATATCATTTTACTAGGAAACAGGTAAGAGTCGGTGACAGGAAGAACAACCAGCCATAAAAAAAATTTGCTTTAAAAAAATTCAGTCTCACCCATGCATGTGTGGAAACGATGATAGTCGTGGTGATGATGATGATGATGATGATGATTTCTGCGTACATACACACATGGTCATAATAAGGCTGCTAGCAAGAAAAATCTCCACACATACATACACAAAGAACAAAAACAAAGACAAACACATATACATGACGGTCACAAACTCACACACACACACACACTGAAAAATACAATGGAAGCCAGACTACCAGTCCACATGCTCTCACATATATAGATGGTGTGAGATGGCAGATTTGTTAGGGTGCCAGACAGAAAACCTTGCAGTGTTTATTCAAGCTCTCTGCACTAGCAGAAAAATCCTGCCAAGGTTAACGGTGCCTTTCATCCTTTTAGGGATCGATAAATACAGAATTAGTGCAGTACTAGGGGGCGGGGGGGGGGGGGGTCGATTCATCTTCTTTTGCTCTCTCTCTCTCTCTTTGGAAGGAATCAATTCCTGGGACTGAAGAATGCCTACAAATTAATAATTCTGTCCATGTCCTCAAACGGAATAATTCTTTTTGTAGTCAAACACACACACACACACACACACTGAGGAAGAGAGAGAGAAAGAGAGAGGAGAGAGAGAAAGAGAGAGGAGAGAGAGAGAGAGAGAGAGAGAGAGAGAGAGAGAGAGAAAGAGAGAGGAAAGAGAGAAAGAGATTGTCTGAAGTGGTGTACAGGATTTTATATATTAAGTGAAAGGATATAGACAGAATTTTTGATAATTCTTTATTAATGCTATGAAAGAATTATCCAAATTCTGACTACCTGCTTTTCCTTAATAAATAAATAAATATATATATATATATATATATATATATATATATATATATGCACACACACACACACACACTCACACATACATACATAAATACTCATACATACACTCATTTACTAACAAATTCATAACTTATATACACACATCCAACACACACTCACACAGTAATGTAGAAGTTTTGAACATGTTCAAGAATATTAAAGCCATATAACATTAATTGAGAAAGTGCTCAATAACAAAAGTAGAGTAAAGGGTTTACTATTGTGTTTTGTATTACGTTGTAGCAAGAGAAAGAAAATGGTGCAAGAATATATTCCTATACACATTCATAAACACAAACACACATACACACCTATTGTTTTGGATGAAGAAAGGAAGAATTTTCAAGTGTTTTATTATATCATTCACAGGTTTTGTATGAATAGTAAATTGGTAAACAAGGTAAGTGTATATCAAAAGCATTGTGGCTTTATTTATTTATTTATTTTGCTGGGTCACAGGCTGTTCTGATTGGGTGATCACATCTGGATGCTTTTTTATCTAGAATAATATATGACCCACCAGGGAGGAATTGTCAAAGAATGGACTCTCATGAGACCATACACACACATATACGTATACAGACACATATAGTTTATATGCACACACACACGCACATATATATATATATGTAGATACATCATTCATATGTGTGTGTGATGTGTGTGTGAACAAATTATTAGCAGTACCAAAAATATAAACCAATTATTAAGTGGGAGCTAGTCTTTCTTATTCAACAAAACAATGTTTATCAGACAGTGAAGATAATTTCTCAAAATAAACAGTTGGTTTCAACACTAATTCAGAGCATCTGTAACTATTCCTGGCATATAATTTTGTCAAAGATGAACGAGGGAAAAAAAAAACAAACAAGAAAAAGAAAGAAACGACTTAAAAGATAATGAAAGAGACAAAGAAAAAATAAGCAGCTACTCATACAAATATTAAAATCATGTTTGACAAAGAATTTCAATATTTTATAGGAAGAAAAAGACTAAGTTTTAGAACGAATCTTAGAATTAATGATATGTCCACAGAATTTTTATATCGGCATTTAGTGTTTTTAAGTGGGTCATATTTGAAGCTGACCCTTGACCACCCAAGAATGGAAATGTTTGATTTGCAACTGCATGGATTAGGTTCAATTTCACTGAAAGGTACATTGGACAACTGGTTTTTGACCTCGGTTTCACAAACACATTGTGAGTGGAATTGTGTAGTTTCCACTACACAAAAGTTTGTCATACTTTCTTCTATATTTAGGTGGTGAGTTGGAAGAATCATTAATGCACCACGCAAAATGCTTAGCAGCATCTCATCCATCATGTTCTGAGTTCAAATTCCGCTGAGCTTCACTTTTCCTTTCAGGGTTGATAAAATAAGTACCAGTTGAGTTCTGGGGTCAATGTAATCAATTATCCCCCTCCCCCACCAAATTTCATGCCATGTGCCTATAGTAGAAAGGATTCTTGTCTTTTTCTATTAGATATTATATAGTTGGTTAAGACATTCACTTCTCAAAATTATGGTTTCAGGTTTAGTCCCACAGCATGACAGAAAATTCGTTTTGGAAGCACGGTCTTCCCTATTTGAGGACCAGAGAATAGAAGAACCTATGCAAATGCAGATGACCCATAAGAGGAGGCAACTCTTTCTTCTTGCTCTGGGTCTTTTCTTTTTTTTTTGGTTTCAGTTTCCTTCACCACTAAAATGACCAAAACTGTATATTTACCTCCATCAGTAAGGAGACTAACAATCTGGAGAATAAGCATAAGATTTGATTAAAGTTATCTGAATCTTAAAGGTTTAAGGTAAAGCCTATGTAATGGTGTGGCTGACTAGCAATAAGGCTGTAGCTATTATACAGTGCATCCAGCTGTTTTTTTTTTATTCTCTTTATGAGCACATTGGTTACAATATAGTCCTAGATACACATAGAAAGCCATAATAGCCACACACCGAGTATTTAATCTTTAGCACACTGTAGGTGCATCATGTAACAGTATTAGTTTCTCCCCCTGAAATAACAGGGCAGTGGCAGGGGAAACAATTCTAGAGAAAATGCAGTGTGCTAAAGGTTAATAAATCAACTCATACACAGCAGACCTGAGGCTCAACATCAGCATTAACAATAGTAGCAACAACACAATAATGAAAGCAACACAGAAAACAATAGCAACAGCAACAAAAATGCAATAACAACAGTAACAGCAACATCAATAACAGGAATTACAATGACAACCACAGCAGCAGCAATAACTAGATGACATACAGAAATATGAGAATTGTATAAACTTGAAAAATTAATTCTCATGACACCTGCAAATGTCATTTGCTTTAAATGGAGATATTAAGTATGTAATGACCAAGTACTTCAGTGGTCTAATAATGGGCTGACACACACATTCACAATATCATCATCATCATCATCGTCGTCGTCGTAGTCGTCATCGTTTAACGCCTGTCTTCCATGCTAGCATGGGTAGGATGGTACCACAAGAGCCGGCCAGGACGAAACCTGCACCAGACTTCTGTGCCTGTTTTTGGCAGGATTTCTACAGCTGGATGCCCTTCCTAACACCAACCACTCAGCAGAGTGGAATGAGTGCTTTTTACGTAGCACAAGCACAGGCAAGGTGAGTAGTGCTTTTTACGTGGCACAAACACAGGCAAGGTCAGTTTTGGCAAGGTTTTTACAGCTGGATGCCCTTCCGAACACCAACCACTTTACAGTGTGGACTGGGTGCTTTTAAGTTGCATCTACACTGGCAGGGTCACTAAGTACTTGCAAGACATAAAAAAAAACTTTTAAGGGGGGAGGAGGCACTGGAGGAGTGGATGATGAAAAGGTTTTATAGTGAGACAGATATAAGTGTCTTACTGAAGAGGAAGTACAAGGTTACCTGGCCAGAGAGAGAAAGATCAGGAACGAAGACAGAAACAGGTGTGCTACTGCAAAGAAAATACACAGTTGCCTAACCTGAGGGGAGTACAGGAGAAGGAGAGAGAATGGGAAACAGCAAGATAGAGATGGTGGCAAAATGCTGGGCATACTCACAAGGAACAGGGATCAGAGTATAAATGAGATGGTTGAGTAAAGAAAGAGATATAGATAGTGGTAAGTGCTACGGTATACCCTTGAGGTTCAAATGCCATAATATAAGTGACAGGATATTGTAAAGGGAGTGTGATTAAAGAGTGCGAGTAAATCGTGAAAGACCCGGGTATATATAGAGTTGGAGGGGCTACCGGATAGCAATGATACAGGGAAGCAGGGATGTGAGGACAGAATTGGGGAGTGAGAGCTAGGCATAGTGTATGAAGAAGGAAATGTGAGAAAGAGAAGAGATGTAGATTGATTTGTTGGGGTAGGATAAGAGAAAAGCTTTCATGTTATTTGTAGGTGGAGCACCCAGGTTGGGGGCAAGCGGACAGGATTGGGGAGTGGGATGTAATCATAGTACATGAAGCAGAAATGTGAGGAAGAGAAGGGATGCTGAGATGTAGTCTGGTTTGTTGTGGTAGAGTGTGTCAGAAGTTTTCTTGTTAATTGTAGGTGGGACACCCACTTCTAAAACTCATTTTCGCTGATGTGGGCTGGTCTTCTCAAAAATTTCATATCGCCAGACATCTCAATCCATTGTCGTTTCCTCAGTGATGCCCAACTTCCTGAGTTAGGTCCTTACCACTTCATCCTCTGTCTTCCTGGGTCTCCCTCTTCCACAGGGACCATCCACTGTCAGTGATTGGCACTTCTTTATGCAGCTGTCCTCAATCATACGCATCACATGTCCAAACCAATGTAGTGTTCTCTCTTTCATGCTACATTTGATTCCTCTTATGCCCAACTTTTCTCTCAATACATTTGCAATTTGTCATACATGTGCTCTGATGTTGCACATCCAACAGAATATACTACCTTCATTTCTTTCCAGTCTAGGCATGTCTTCTGCATTCAGAGCCCATGTCTCACTACCATGGAGTATAGCCATTCGTATACAAGCATCAAATAGTCTACCTTTCACTCCAAGAGACAGTCCTTTTGTTGCCAACAGAGGTAATAGCTCCCCGAACTTCCTCCACCCAATTCTTATTCTAGAAACAATACTTTCAGATCATCTGGTTACCTAGGTAACAGAAACTATCTACAACCTCAAGAGAGCTTCCAGGGTATTTGAGAGAATCTAATTCCTGTGTGCTCTTAGAGCTTATTGTTCCTGAACATCTGTCACATACAAAGGTTACTCTATCTGTGAATCTACCTGTGATACCACTGCACCTCTTATGTGTCCATAGTTTACACTGGGTGCAGCGAATGGAATTTCTTCCAACTCCTTTCCTACATATGGAGCAGAGCCATTTACCTGATGGAAAGAAAGTATTATCTTCTTTTTTACTAACAACATCTTAAGTCTCTGCTAGGTTAACTTTAAAGCCCTTTGATTCCAGTTTTTGATTCCATACCTAGAGTTTCTTCTTTAATACTACTAAAGATTCTGCAATAAGAGCAAGGTCATCAGCATATAGTAGTTCCCACGGGCACCCAGTTTTGAATTCCTCAGTTATGGCCTGGAGGACTATAATGAATAAGAGTGGGCTGAGAACTGAGCCCTGGTGAACCCTTACCTGAAAGCTAAATTCATTACTGTATCCATAGCTGACTCACCTTACTGGTAGCACCACTGTACATGACTTGGACAGCTCTAACAAGCCACTTCTCTACTCCTAACTTCCTTAGAGACCACCATATAACAGAGCAATAAGAGCTTTCTCCAGGTCGAAGGCTAAGTACAATGGCTTACTTTTCCTGCAGCTGTCTCACTAGGAAGATGGCATCTGTGGTACTCTTCCCAGGTACAAAACCAAACTGCATCTCATCTAGTTTAATTCTATTGCTAATCAATTGAGTTATAACCCTCTCAGTAATTTTTATGACTTGGTCTAGCAGTTTAATACCTCTGTAGTTGTTTCTATCTAATGTACTGCCTTTACTCTTGTAGCAGCTAACTATAATGCTCCTACACCAGTCATTGGGGATGATGCCTTCCTGAATAACCTGATTAATTATGCAGGTGACTAAGCTGTATCCATTGTCACTGGAAATTTTAATCATCTCTCAATGATTCTTGATGGCCCAGGGGCTTTCCCTGTCTTCATGTCCTTAATTGCCTTATCTATTATGCTGCTATCAACTCTGATGAGTCATCCCTGAATTGGTTCGAGATTTGGTAGACTCTCCTTCTCCCATTCATTTTCTACATTTAGTAACCTTCCATAGTGACACTTCCGTGTGTCTTTCTTCTCTGAGTCACTAAGTACAAGCATACCATTATCCATTTGCACGCATTTCTCACCTACCACATCTCTATTTTCTCTGAGACATTGCTTTGCAATCTTGAACACCTCATCCTTCTGATCCTCACATTGTAGGACATCTGCAAATCTCTTAACTTCAGCTACTCCTTTTGCTATGTATACCTGACACCTAGCTGCCCTTTTGAGCACACACACACACACATATATATTTACATATATATATACACACATACACACACACACACATATAATCAACAATAATAGTAATAAGGATTATTACTAAGTTGCATAGCATTACCTTTAATTCTTTTTACATATACAGCTTTGCATAGACCTACACATGTTTCAACTGCACCGATCAGTAACCATTGCAATTGCAACTCTACTATAATACCAGTGCAGTTTCTTCAGGGTCTGCACTTAATATCTTCTGATTTAAGTGTTTAAAGTTTTTTGTTTATCTACTCTGCATTTTATGATGAAGAGTCGTTCATTAAATTCTCCATTTCAAGTTTTGATTGGATAATCATTTAGAGTCCATTATTTCGTTGTTTAAATGTTTATTCTTCATTTATACTGGGAAAATGGGAATTTCCTCATGTGCAAGCATCTCAAAGCTTGTTCCTGTCTAGAATCTATTACATTACCTTAGATGTAAAAATCCAGTGAAATTCTTTTAAACATAGGTCACATTTTTTAGTTCTTGGACTGTATGCTTTTGCAGTACAAATTACTTCCCAATTGATAGTATAATCTTTGTTACTATCTTTAATAGACTAGATTAATTTGCTAAGACTTATTCGGAATCTTTTATGTTTATCTCTAAATGAACTCAAATGATTTGCCAGTCTTCTCTTGAAAAATTAATGATGTCCCACCGGTGATAAAGTATTCATTACCCTCAGATGTAACGTTACATTTATATATTACATTTTTAGTCTCACACTTATTTTTCACATAACAGGATTCTAGTTCTTTATTAATATTATTATCATTATTGTTGATATTATATACCCCAGGAAACCTATAAGGTTATGGTAATATATTCAGAAGTATCTAACAGAATATATCTCTAAATTCTTATCTTATAAGAACATTATTGGATTTATGTATTAACTGTTGAATAACCTATTTTGAATACTTAACTGAGAGCAAGCCAGTAAACGTTTGGAGTAATCCCTTACTATTTACAAATATATATACATATAATGTATATTCACACACACACGCATATATATACAGTATGTGTGTGTGAGTGTGAATATATACACACACATACACACACACACACACACACACACATATATATATATATATATATATATTATATTTATCTTATGATATTTACTTTACTTTATATTATACTCATTTATTGTGCTTTTAATTATTAATTTTTCTATATGTGATAGTGGATTTTCATCGATGAGTTCTTGAAAATTGGTTATTTTCCCTAAAACTATATATTTTATATATACTTTATCTATAAGGCTCAATTTAATTTTAAATTTTTATAAATTGATTTTAATTGAGTTTTTTACCTGTAATTTTGGATTTTGTCCCTAATATTATTATAATTATATATATATATATATATATATATATATATATATATATATATATATGATTACAGATTATAAATCCAATATTGGTAGAATTAACAAAAAAACATACTCCATCAGGTGATAGATAAATATATACAATATATACATATATATATATATATATATATATATATATATATATATATATATATATATATCATTGTTGTCGTTTAACGTCCGCTTTCCATGCTAGCATGGGTTGGACGATTTGACTGAGGACTGGTGAAACCAGATGGCTACACCAGGCTTCAATCTGATTTGGCAGAGTTTCTACAGCAGGATGCCCTTCCTAACACCAACCACTCCAAGAGTGTAGTGGGTGCTTTTACGTGCCACCGGCATGAAGGCCAGTCAGGCGGTACTGGCAACGGCCATGCTCAAAATGGTGTATTTTACGTGCCACCCGCACATCTCGCTCGAATGATATATATATATATACTTATAAGATAAGGATATAATCATAAAAATGGCTAAATCAGTGGCCTAGCACATAAAAATGACCGTATAGGTAACAAATTTTTTTATGTATATAATTTAAAAAATATAATTATAGTTGAGGGCAACTTGAAGTGACCATCGCCAAGGTTGAATATAGAAAACAAATTTTAGAGTGAATTGTGGGTATTTGACATCTACTTCGAGCATTGGCGGTGGTCATTTCCAGTAGCCTTTAACTATAATTATATTCTTATAATTATATACGTAAAAAAATATATGTATATATAAATATATATATTTTTTATTCTTTTATTTGTTTCAGTCAGCTGACTGCAGCCACGCTGGAGCACCACCTTTAGTTGAAGAAATCGACCCCAGGACTTATTCTTTGTAAGCCTAGTACTTATTCTATCAGTCTCTTTTGCTGAACCACAAAGTTCCAGGGATGTAAACACACCAACATTGGTTGTCAAGTGACGGTGGGGGGGGGGACAAAAACACACACACACACACACACACATATGCGATGGGCTTCTTTCAGTTTCCATCTAGCAAGTCCCCTTACAAAGCTTTGGTCAGCCCGAGGCTATAGTAGAAGACACTTGCCCAAGGTGCCACGCAGTGAGATTGAACCCAGAACCATGTGGCTGGTAAGCAAGCAACTTACCACACAGCCACTCCTAGAGGGGCAGCAGCAACAATAACATTAATAACAACAGCAATGAGGCAAAAGGTAATAGACAAAATGTAGAAAAGAGGGAAGAAGAAAATATATGAAGTATAAGCTGAAAGAGGAAAGAGAAGGAATGTGAGAAGAAAGAGAAATGGAAGTTGAAGAGAAATGGGACTTTGTGTAGCACTAGGTAAATCCTGGTTAAGTAAAACATATGATCGAAGTGGTTCTAGCAATGACCATCCAGCCTTTTTTTGTATTAAGTACTATGTAATCCAGTATAGTCTTAGATATGATGTAAAATTACAGGAAGTGGTCTAAATAATATTTGGTTGCTGTTGTTAGCAGATCAAACACCCACATAGTGGCTTCTTTGCCAAGAAGAAAAGAAAAGAATGAAAGGAAGGAAGAAAGGAAAGGAGGAGAAGAAGAAGAAGATGGAAGTTGACAAGGTGACAAAGTTAAGCTATTTAATATTCATATCAGTTTTTATGCTTCCTTCTCTAATATTAATTGATATATATTGCATTACAGGTTGCTTGGTTATGTGGGTTGTTGTCAATAAAGACATCTCTGGCTTTCAGACGTCGCTAAACTCTTCAGATACACAGATTGCTATCGTTGTCTCATTGTTTTACCATGTCTTTGGTTTACTGTCATTGTTCCAAGCAAGCTGGATTGATAAAAATAAAAATAAATAAAAAAAACTGGTCCCTTTCATTATCGTCAACATCATCATTGGTTTAATACCCACTTTTCCATACTTCATTGAGGCATATTTTCTATGGCCTTCCTGTTACCAACTCTCACCTGGTTGTAAGCAAAGTAATATTTCCCAGTAGCTTGACTTGTTTTCAGGGAGGACTGGAAATGAAGGATACCACTTGTGTGGCACTATTGTTTTTTTTATAACCATTTCAGAATGTCAAACTAAGACGATATAACCACACACACACACACACACACACATACATATAAACATACATATATGCCTACATACATACATACATACATACATAAATAAATACATACAACCCATGCTAGCATGGAAAGCGGACGTTAAACGATGATGATACACATATACATACATACGTGTATGTAAGGAGATTCTAGATAAACTGGAATTTTCAGGAAGAGAAATCGACCGGCTAATTTGTACATTACAAGTGCAATCTGAGAGTGGAACAGTAAAAATATGCAAGACATTTCTCAAGTTCTAAATGGAAATTTGTTTGTGTTAACTACATCTCAAAGACGGAACCTTGTATCCTTGTTGGAAACTGGCTTCCTCCTCAGTGGAAGAATTATAATAATTAAAAAATAGAAGAGACACACATACATATATATATATATATATATATATAATGATGGACTCTCCTGTTCGAGTCAGCTTATGAGGCTCCGACAACATACTCTTGCTTTGTCAGTCATAATGCTTATGTCGAATGTGACATTTAAGTCCCGCCAACGATTTGCAAAGAAGGCCATAGATGATGCAAGTGTGAGAATTACAGGTCAGTGCAGGTGGTATATTTGCAGCTGCTTTTCTTTTTTATCTTGCACCCCAAAGCCTGTTAATGCTGGTTCCAACAAAGTTTTTAATACCATTTTGAAATAACGATCTCCATTTTGTTCATTCCAAGGCTGTTTGCTCAAAGGTGCCGTGTGCTGTCTTCACCTCTAAGAGGTTACTCTTCAGCTTGTCCTCATATCCGAGCCATGGTTGACCAACATTCCTGTGCCTGCTCTCAAGCTGGCTGAACATGAAGACTTTAGGTATTCTTTCATCACTCATATATATATATATATATAAATATTAGTTAAATGATATTCACTATTCACGTGTATTACTTTATACCTTTAACTCAATTTTTTTCAGTTCCATGTTATCGGTTGAAGCAATATATTCGTGTATAAAAATTTTATACTATATGCTATATTTTTATTTATTTATTATTTCTTCTTGCGTTATTTCTTCTTATTCCTTATGTTTGACGGATTATGCTGTATTTCTTATATATGTTCATTGAGGGGGTGTGATATGTTGAGTCGTTAACCCAGTCTTTTTATTCTTTAACTAATATTTTACTCTTGTCTCAGTTATTCTGAGCACTTCTCCTTGCAGCCCTGTATAAAATCTATTGGTTTCCTAATAAGAAACCATTAATATTATATATATATATCACAAGCTCCTTTTAGTTTCCATCTTCCAAGACTGCTCACAAGATTTTGGTTAGCCTTGTGCTATAGATGAAGATATTTGCCAAAGGTGGCATGCAGTGGGACTGAATCTGAAACCATGTGGCTAGGCATGACCATGTGGTTAAGAAGCTCACTTTGCAACTGCATGGTTCCAGGTTCAATCCCACTGTGTGGCGCCTTGGGCAAATATCTTCTGCTATCTCTCTAGGCTAGCCAGTGCTTTGTAAGTGAATTTGGTAGACATAAACTGTGTAGAAGTCTATTGCATGCATGCTTGTTTGTTGTTGTTGTGTGTGTGTGTGTGTGTGTGTGTGTGTGTGTGTGTATAGATAGATAAAGAGAGAGATAACTAGATAGACAAACGGTCAAACAGTTACATAAATAAACAGATAGATATAATATATATATGTATATTTATGTGTGTGTGTGTGTGTGTGTGTGTGTGTGTGTGTGTGTGTGTGTGTGTGCTGTGTGTTTGTGTTTCCCTCCTCCATTGCTTAACAATTGGTATTGGTTAATGGTCCCATAACTTAACAGTTTGGCAAAAGAGACAGATAGAATAAGTACTTGGCTTACAAAGAATATGTCTTATGGTCAATTTGCTCAACTACAAGTGGTGCTCCAGCATGACCGCAGTCATATGACTAAAACAAATAGAAGAATAAAAGAATAGAATAGTCAGATTGGGCAGAATGGTGCCCAATTCCCCTTGAGGAACTCTGAGATCGGTGGAAGGATGGGATCAATCTTTCTCAGCCCGCTTACCTAATCTACCACAATTTATCTTGACACCTTCATTTTATCAGCTCAAAAAAATCAACATCTTGGAACATTAATCCCCATTTATGTACACCTTTTTTCCTGGTTAATGCAATCAATGACCTTCAAAAGTTAAAACTCAATTGTCCACGTTATTTAACCCATTAACATTCAGATTATTCTGATTATTGTAATGCTTATTTATTCACATAAATTTGAATTAACCCTTTAACATTTAAATTATTGTCATGCATTATGCTTGTTTATTCAAACTGGTTTGGATTAATCATGCCTCATCTTGCTGTTTCTAGATTTCAATGGTGTCATAGTACATTTTTAGAATGACTTTTTATAGTAGGTATGAGAGGCTGTATTTGGTAAGTTCAAACATAAAACATATAGAATACTTGAGCTTGATATGGCCAGTTTAAACACCAAAGGGTTAAGGCAGTGAGCTGGCAGAATCATTAAGGTTAAGGCGGTGAGCTGGTAGAATCGTTAGCATGCTGGGCGAAATGCTTAGCAGTATTTCGTCTTCATGGTCTGAGTTCAAATTCCGCCGAGGTCGACTTTGCCTTTCATCCTTTCGGGGTCGATAAATTAAGTACCAGTTAAGCACTGGGGCCGATGTAATCGACTTAATCCCTTTGTCTGTTCTTGTTTGTCCCCTCTACGTTTAGCCCCTTGTGGGCAATAAAGAAGTAAGAATCATTAGCATGCTGAGCAAAACGCTTAGTAGCATATCATCCAGCTTTATGTTCTGAGTTAAAATTCTGCCAAGGTTGACTTTGCCTTTCATCCTTTCAGGTTTGATAAACTAAGTATCAGTAATGTACTGGGGTTGATGATACCGAATTATTCTTCTAAAATTACTGGCTTTGTGTCAAAATTTGAAATCATTATTTTGAATTAATCATATGCTACGTGGCAGTGAGACATGGTCTATGACCACTCAGGATATGTGAAAGCTTGAAAGAAATGAAGCCAGTATGCTTCACTGGATGGGTAATTTCAGTGTGCATATATGACAGTGTAAGTGATTTGAGAGAAGAACTGGGTATACTAGGCATCAGATGTAGTGTGTGAGGGAGAACAATGCACTGGTATGGTCATATAAGGCATATGAATGAAGACAGTTGCATCAAGAAGTGCCAATCTTTAATTACAGAAGAAACATGTCGAAGGGGTAGACCTAGGAAGACATAGGCTAAAGTGGGGAGAAAGGATCTATAGACACTGGACTCACAGAGAGAATGACAAGGGACTGAGACTCCTGGAAGTTTGTTGTGCTTGAGAAGACACACAAAGCTAAGTAAAAGCATAGTTGTCCTTGCATACAGGCTTGTCCCCTAGATCCCTCTCCAGCTAAGCATTCCAAATCTTGCAGACTTGAGGCAGCTGGTGCCATGTAAAAAGCACCTGTGCTGGTGCTACATAACAGCATCCAGTACACTCTGTAAAGTGGTCAGCATTAAGAAGGGCATCCAGTCATAGAAACCATTACAAAACAGAAATGGAGCCTGATCAGTTCTTCAGCTGGCCAGTTCCTGTCAAACTGTCCACCCAATGCCAGCATGGAAAGCAGACAAATGATGATGATTATCTTGTAGCTATGAGATTTCAATGATGTGATTGTTTATTTTTTGAATAACATTGTCGGGTAGTTGTAAGAGGCTGGATCTGGCCAGTTTAAACATACAAAAGATGGATTATTTAGAGCTGATACTGCTAAAGGGTTAGCATCTCTTATCTCCAACAAATAAAAGCTGGGAAGGGTGTGTAAACTGTTCTTCTACATCCAAACAAATTATACAAATAAGAAACAGAACAAAACAAAAACAAAACCCCCACGAAATTAATGCCAATAGGATATTGGTGGAGAACTAATGATGTTCAATATTTGGTGAACATGTAGTGAGAGTAGTAGGAGTTTGTAGATAATTATTGTAGCTATTGAAAGCATTATCTTTAAGAGAACATTAGTAGCATCTGTGATCAATGTATACAGTCAGTTAGAAATAGTTTCTTCTTGGCACTATACACAGAATTAATCATCCATTTGACACTGTTGCTGAAGGTTGAATAGAGAAGTGTGGCACTAAAACAGTCGATCGTTTGATAAATTCAATAATTACTGAGTATTTATTGAACAAATTAGACCTTAATTTACCTTCAGTTTTTATTCATATCTCAGGGAAACACATTTATGCTTTATTTATTAGTTTTTATCATTAGATAAATGAGAGGATTATAAAGCTTCAAAATGGTTAATATACCATACTGTGTGTGTGTCTGGGTGTTTGTGTGTGTGTGTGTGTGTGTGAAAGAGTGAGAGAGAGACACAGAGAGAGAAATGTAAATGTATGTCTGTAGAATCTGTGTGTAGATTCGTATGTGTATGTTATGTAGGAGTGTATATGTAAAGAGTATGCATATATGTATATATGCAAATATCATGTACTTGTATTGTTTTTTGTGTATGTAAACATAGTGTATGTATATAAAACTATTGTGTGTATGTGAATATATAAAAGAGAAAATAAGTGCCTACATCACACAGCTTCATGTACATCCAACTTTTACTTTTAAATTTTATATATGCAAACATTAAATATGAATATGCACACACACACACACACACACACACATATTTTTATGCTGTATGTGTAATTATAAATGTAATTATAGTTATATGAAACAGTAGGTTTGCATACCTCAGCACATATTAACAAATACTGATGATATGTGGATTTATACATAAATGAAACAGTATTTATAATATTACATGTGCGTGTGAGTGTATGCGTCCATATAATTATGACAACAGCAACATATTCTATATATACACACTGACACACACACGCACACATGAATGCACACACACCCACATATTTAATATAGATTAATATTTCGCGTAGACATAGCAATACTAATAACGTGGTATTAGAACAAACTATATATATATATATATATATATATATATATATATATATATATATATATATATATATATATGAGAAAAAAAAGCATTAGGTGAGTACAGAGTATAATGAAAAATTAAATAAATAAGAAGGGAACAAGAAATTATGAATGAACTTCATTGGCTTACTGTTGTTTCTGCTATAAGATGCTATGCACTCATAGCTGACTGTTTGTGTATCACCTTATAATGGAGACAGCTGTAAGCTAATGAAGTTCATTACATTATTTCTTGTTCATTTATATTTTTAATTTCTCTTATATATATTTATGTATATATCCAGATAATTTGTGCAAGTGTACATGCACGCATGCATACATACACACACATACATACACACACACACACACGCATCCTTACAAAACATTAGACTTAAGTGAACATGTTGCTAGGTGACTATATGAAACATGTGATCAGTATGATGATGATGATGATGGTGATGAGGTAGAGGAGGATCAAATCCCACATTGCTATCATGTAAAAAAAAAAAGAAGAGGAAAGAAATCTTTGGAATTCCTTAAAAACCCTTATGTCTTCAGATCCTACCTTGCTCTCTTGTAAAAAGAAAAAAAAAAAAAAGAATTAGACATTGGATAACATATTCCTAAAAATAAAAACAAAATTATAAAATTCAAGAGGCAAAATGGTCTTGGCTGGAATGCATTTGATCATAAGTTTATTCAGTTAGAGTTGATCTGGGGCTACAACAATAATAACTGTTCGCTAAGAGATAGCACATTGATTATGAAATGTCAAAATGAAACACACACATTTGATGTTTTGACTCAATTCATCACAGCTGTGTGATTTGAAAGCATAACACTAAATCGATACAAGAACAGTAGTGGTAGTGGTAAGAGTAATAGTATATTAGGAAGGAAGAAGATATATCTAGCTTTGAGAGGAGGGAAGGGGATACATTTAGTCTTTGAGAGAAAATTTATGGCAGGATTGAGGGCAGTATCAACAGATCACCTCCGAAAGATGTCCGAGATTAAAAGGAAACCACTCTTTCAAAGATTTATTTCGTCTCTCTATCTCTTCAACATCAGTTATGTCTGACCCCTTTAAGTTTATTCCGGTTATGTTTAAAACTTGGCCACCTTTAAGCAATAGGTCATATGAAGACTACGAAGAAATTTTGAAAATTATACTAGAGTGAGTCTGGAATCAAAAGGAACTGGACATGAAGAGAAACATTATTAGAGTTTCCACTAATGTTTCTTTTGATCTCAAGAAATACATAAAAACAAGAAAGAAGAAAATAGTTCGGTGATGCTAAAGAGCTAGAGTTAGTAACAACTAGATATTGGTAATGATTCATGATTAGCAATTTACACACTAAAAGCATGGTGCTGCACTTCTTTGTACCACAGGTAACTAATTCCACTTTAAAGAACTTTTTTTTTTCAACTTTCTTAATTTGAAAATTATCAGCAATGACTTTGGCATTTAAATAAAGCATTGAATAGTGAAATAGATTGGTTGGTTGGTTGGTTGGTGGATGACAGGGTGGGTGACTGGAATGTTAAGTAGTTATTTAGTTGGGTATGTTGATGAATAGATGTGAGTTAATAGTGTGTATACATGGGTTAGTGAGGAGTGGCTAAGTTTCAAAGTAAATAACTTGTAAGAAGTAGATAGGTAAATAACAAGTGAGAAATGGGATGATAGATGACTAAGGAGAAATAGATGAGGGAGGTAATTAGTAAGAAATATTAAGAAATAAATGGGTATGAAACCAGAAGGAAACTGAAGGATGATCTTTCTTTCTGTACTTCTTCTATCCCCTTCCTCCTCCTCTCTCTCTCCCTATCTCTTTTACATACACCCTGCTTCTCTTTCTCTGTCTTTTTGTTGCTGAATGTCCATCTCTCCCACTCCATCTTTCATTTCCATATTCATTTCTCTTCCATAGACTGATGGATCCTATAATGGCTTCCACAATGAATATAATGTTATTTAATCAACCATCAGTAGTTCTGATTCATTAAATTAGCATGAAGATGGTTGAGTATTCCACAGACATGTGTACCGTCAATGTTATTTGCAGGTCAAATCAGCAAGATACAATGTGTGACAAGGCAAGTCTATTTGAATTATAAGTACGATCCATTTAAAAGGCTCCCATCATTTCTCTTTTCTCCAGTTTCATTCACAAGGCTCGGGGCAACCCAAAAGTGTGGTTAAAAATGTCCAAGATGCAATGTAATCAAACCCACAACCTCGTGATTATTTAGTAAACTTACTCTTTTATTCTTTTGCTTGTTTCAGTCGTTTGGCTGTGGCCATGCTGGAGCACTGCCTTTAGTCGAACAAATCAACTCCAAGACTTATTCTTTGTAAGCTGCTAAGTTACGGGGATGTAAACGCACCAACATCAGTTGTCAAGCGATGTTGGGAGGACAAACACAGACACACACACACACACACACACATATACAACAGGCTTCTTTCAGTTTCCGTCTACCAAATCCACTCACAAGGCTTTGGTCAGGCTTGAGGCTATAGCAGAAGACACTTGCCCAAGATGCCACGCAGTGGGACTGAACCTGGAACCATGTGGTTGGTAAGCAAGCTACTTACCACACAGCCACATCTGAGCCTAGAAACAATATAAATTTCTTAACTATTCAGAAAATGGTTTTGTTCAAAGGGGAGAAAGCTAATAGGATACAGATGGAGAGGTAGCTTGTAGGAAATAGATGAGTTGGTAACTTGTAGGAAATAAAAGAGTGGGCAAATAGTGGGAAAACATAGGTAGATGGGTAAAAGATGGGTGGGTTACTAGTGGGAAACAGATGGTTGGGTATGTCATAGAAACTAGATGGGTTGGAAAGTTGGTATTTAATGAGATGAATTGACAATTAGAATTACAGGGGTAGATTCAGGAAAACTGTAAAATTAGAGGACTATTGAGGAAAGATATTTGAAAAAACTAAAATGAAGAGAGCAGAGAGAGAGAGAATGTAAGATGAGGTGGGAGAGATGGATATACTTCAACAAAAACACAAAAAAAGAAACAGGGTGAATGTAAGAGAGAAAGAGAGAGACAAAATGGAACAAAGATAGAAGGGGCAAAGAAAGAAAATCATTTTTCTTCAATTATAATTATAGGACAGACCACAAGCCAGAAAACAGAGGGTAAAGAAATCCACCTGATTATTTGAAACAGTTTTATTGTGTTAATGTTGAGTAACTTTGGTCACCTCTATTATGGCAGAATGTCAGAGACATGGTACAATGTATCTGTTTTGCCAGCCAGTCTATTCATACATGATTGATTGTTTCTTATTGTGTTTGCAACACAGGTATCTAAAAAGTGGAGAAGACTGCTGAATAAATAATCTAATTCCTTGGTATCATCATGATTTTTCTAGGCTGGCTTGAGTTAGATGAGACTTAGTGAGGCAGTATGCTTTACCCAGATGCTCTTCCTGTCACTAAGTAAGGGATTTTTACTCCACTGATCTTCAGAGATTGAAATCAATGAAACTGCCAAGATTTTTTTTATGTATCGTCAACAGAAAATGTAGACAAATGTCACCGTTTTACTCAAAGGGTGTCAATACAAAAACTTGCTGAAACACACACACACAATTATATACATATGTACATAATCATATACACAAGCATATGAATGAAAACAGCTGCATCGAGAAGTTCCAAACTCACATTGTGGAGGGAATGTGTGGAAGGGGTAGTCCCAGGAAGACATGGGACAAAGTGGTGAGAAAGGACCTTCAGACCCTGGACCTCACAAAGGGAATGACAGGGGGCTGAGACCTCTGTGGTTTGCTGTGCTTGAAAAGACATGTCAAGCTAAGTGACATCATGGTTGTCCTTATGTACAGATTTGTCCTCTGCATGCCTTTCCAGCTGAGCAATCCTAATCTTGTAGGCTTTTGGGTGCTGGTTCCATGTAAAAAAGAGCACCCTACCAGTGCTGCATAAAACACCTAGTACACTCTGCAAAGTGGTTGGCATTAGGAAGGGTATCCCAAAACAGATAAAATGGAGCTCAGGCAGCTCTCCAGTTAGCCAGCTCCTGTCAAACCATTCAACCCATGCCAGCATGGAAAATGAACATTAAATGATGATGATGTACACAGGTTTTCTTCTACAGCCTGAGCCTATAGAAACCATTTGCTCATGGTGCAATGCAGTGGGATTGTACCTGGAACCATGGGGTTGGAAATTTTATTGCAATACAGAACTGCCTACTCAGTACAGAGCTTGGAGATATATTGGTAGTTGACATTGTAGGTTTGTTTGTTTTTTTTTCCATAAGTGTAACTGTTGATATTCTGGCTTAAAAAGAGCTTAATACCATTGTGACAATATTTGTAATAAATATACTACCTAGGTGGTTCAATTACTTCGCAACATCATCAAAATTTTCAAGGTGTTTAGTCAATTATCTGCAGCTTCCTATATTGGTTATAAGTATTACATTAGTGTTGACTAGCTAATATCACTTGTTGTAATGAGAATTTATTAATACACACAGAAACATTTGGACTAATGTCTTCATCTTGGTTATTATAGTCAAAATATTTCAGCCATCATATCGTCTGGTCTTCTTCAGTCCCTTTTGCAATTAGTAATGTTCCAGAAATTCAAACCAAACCTTTTATTAAATCCATGTGAGTACATTATTATTCCACTATCCACATCAGAGATATTCTTATATTAGTTACTCTCCTCGTGATGCTGCTTGCTCATTGCACTTGAACAAGTATATATATATATATATATATATATATATATATATATATATATATATATATATATATATATAAGTGTGTGTGTGCATTTGTGTAGCAATCTGTGTATCGTACTTCATGTAAATACATGGTGAAAAGGCAAATTTACTGCAGCTTTAGTCAGGAAATATTATCTCTTGTGGATGTGCTATGCTTAAACAACAAAAATTATATTATTAAGGGAGGGGAAAAAATGCTAGATGTGCATTTGTGCCTTGTTGGACTTTGTCAGTTGTATGTACTCACTGCCAACCCACATGCTAAGATGAAATCCATCACCAGTGGAAAACAGTGGCTGAACAATTATTGGTGCTGTAATTAGCCACCTGGTTGAATAAAAATCCAATAAATGCAACAGAAGCAGTATTAGATTAAAATAGCTATCTGTGTATCATATCTAATGTGTGTCATATTTAATGTGTGTGTGTGTATGGACAGACACATATATCAAGAAAATGAAGCATGAGAAATAACTCAGGGTGGTCAGTGGCATATAGTTGATCAACAGAGAAGAACAAGGGTATGCTAAATGTGAACATATAAGATTAATTCTTGATTTGTTGAAATTATCTCTGCTGCCAGAATGAGTTGGCCGAATGCTTTGTCTGACAGGCATTGGTACCAGCTCTAAATGAGAAATGGATAGTCTCTAAAGAATCAATAATTATCCAAAACCAACTTGTCATGAAGGAAAAGATAGTCTGATTGCCTGAAGACAAGAGAACAGCTGCACTATGGACATGTGGTTCTGCTGCAGTAAATATCATTAGCACAGTTTTTATTTTTTTATGCAGGATCAAATTCATAACCACTCGGTAAATTACAAATCTTAACACTTAATCATTATGATGAATCAAAATTCCTCACCGAAGACATTTTGAGAAGCTTAGGTGCAGGCATGGCTGTGTGGTAAGAAGCTTGTTTCCCAACCACATGGTTCCGAGTTCAGTCCCACTGCGTGGCACCTTGGGCAAGTGTCTTCTACTATAGCCTCAGGCCAACCAGAGCCTTGTGAGTGGATTTCGTAGACAGAAATTGAAAGAAACTCATTGTATTCTTTTATTCTTTTACATGTTTCAGTCATTTGACTGCAGCCATGCTGAAGCACCACATTTAGCTAAACAAATCGACACCAGAACTTTTTTTTTTGCAAGCCTAGTACTTATTCTATCAGCCTCTTTTGCCAAACTGCTAAGTTATGGGGATATAAACACACCAGCATCAGTTACACACACACATACATATATTTATATTTCAGTTGGCATTTTTTTATTGCTGGCGAGGAGCTGCACCTGCGCAGTATATTTGAAAAAGTTAGGATGTATAAACGGGAGGCTTATAATTGATTGCCTCGTGTTTATATATTTTAATCATGTACCTGTTGAAAATGACTTCACCTTGCAAATTATTTTATTTGCTAAGCTAAAGTCAGAAACCAATTGATCTGGGAGTCTAGATGGTAAAAGTTTTTATTTTTTCATTTCATTCCTTTCGGGATTTTATCCCTAATTTTGTGGTTCTAGAACCTTGCTGTTCTTTCTAGCATAAGGAATCCCATAAGTGGATTCTTCTTATGTGTTTAAATATACACTGCATCTTATGAGTATATATATATATATATATATATATATATATATATATATATACACACATGATGGGCTTCTTTCAGTTTCCATCTACTAAATCCACTCACAAGACTTGGGTCAGCCCAAGGCTATAGTAGAAGACACTTGCCCAAGGTGCCACACAGTGGGACTGAACCCAGAACCATGTGGTTGGTAAGCAAGCTATCTACCACACAGCCACATCAGCATATATATATATATATATATATATATATATATATATATATATATATATATTCCTTTACTTATTTCAGTTATGACTGTGGCAATGCTGGAGAACCACCTTTTTAGTCAAAGAAATTGACCCCAGGACGTATTGTTTGTAAGCCTGGTACTTATTCTATCAGCCTCTTTTGCCAAACTACTAAGTTACAGGGACATAAACACACCAGCACCAGTTGTCAAGTGGTGATTGGGAAATAAACACAGACACAAAGACACACACACACACACACACACACACACACACACACACACACACACATATATATATATATATTTATACACACACACACACACACATGTATAGTTCTGATGCTCTGTACTCTGAGTTCCAATCCTGCCATGGGTGACATCATTTTTCATATTTTCATGGTCAGTAAAAAAAGTACCAGTTCAGAGTGGTGGATTAGCAGAATTGTTACAGCATTGGATTGTATGTTTTGTGGTATCTTTTCCACTTCTGTGCATTCTAAGCTCAAATCCCATCCCGGTCACCATAAAACAGTGACACTTCTGTCAAGTGTAGTAAACCAACAAATGATATCAGTCACTTGACGAACCACTGTGAATATAGTTTTCTTGGTTTGATTGGAAGATCAACCACCAGCACCACCAGCACAACCAGTATGATCACCACCATTACCATTACCACCACCACCACTACCACCACTACCAATATTATCACCACTACCACCACTACCAATATTATCACCATGACCATCACTACAGCCACCATCACCACCATTACTATCACCGATAACAGTACCCCTACCACTAGCATTGTCAGTGCCACCACCACTATAGTCTCTATCACTGCTGGTGCCACCACCACCACCACTGATGCCACCAGCAGTACCACATCTACAATCACATCCACAACCTCAGCCACATCCACAACCACCAGCATCACCTCCAAAACTGTTTCAGGAATAAACTAAAATTTAAATATACAAAACACTTCCTTGCCCCTAAACCATTCGACATAGAGTTTGCGAAACCAACCAAAACTTGTGAAACACAAGGTGACTCTACTTCATTATACAAAATACAAAAGACAAGCACATTGTCACAAAGATTGAGATACAAGGCATACTGTTGCTAAGAGATTCTCAGTTTTACAAAGGGTAAATAGATAATAAACACAGGAACAGGAAAATAAGGTGTTAGAAATTATACATAGCAGACCTTTATCATTTAATATCCAGCTGTGATGTTTTGCAAAGTGCCACCTTTGACACTTCTAATTATCACTGATATAATAAATGACCTTTTCATTAATAGATAATGCAAAAGTTAATTGTAAATATATTCTGATTTTTTTGTTTGTTTTCTTTCTTGTTTTTGATAAATTGATTTTCTTTGTTAATGACAAGATACAAGTGTATGAACCTCAATATAAAGTTACTTATGCATATTTGCGAATGCATGTGTGTGTGTGTGTGTGTGTGTGTGTGTGTGTGTGTGCCTGTGTTTATATGCGTGCATGGCAGGATTATAGGATGCCTACACATACGTACATATGTATACATGCACATTGAGGCATGTGCATTTTGTACTACTCTTAATATGTGTGAGTGTAGGAGAGACAGTGTGTATGTATGTATGTATATATGATTTTTCTTTGAGTTTAATTTAAGTTCTTCTTGGGGAATTTCAAGTCGGTTGCTAACAAAGCAACAAGAATTTTTGCATCAAAAGAGTTCCCAGTGTTTGTAAATATGTGGTTGAGTTGATGTGTTGGTTCAACTGTCGATGTATACATCCAAGTGTATGCATCAATTCACATAAAAATCTTACATGGAGAATTTTTGGAATGTCTTACAAATCTTCACTATGCCACCAATAGATTGGATTTGAAGAATCTGCATCAGTTTCTTTTGTTCTGAGTATTTCTAGGCTTTTGTGCAAATTTGTTGCCACATACATATGTACATACATACATATGTATGTATGTATGTATGTATGTATGTACATGTCTTCAAATTTTGAGTTAAGGGCAGCTCTATAATGTAAACATTATCAATGTCACATACCTAATGTATGTGTGCTGTCAAACACTTTTAGACTGTGGTATTTTGTCCAAGGAAAGTCCGTTTAAAGGCAGGTGAAACAAATTGCTCTAGAGATGAATGACAGAGACAGATATCAATATTTCACTGTTATTTCAGATTATCACTGCCATATACTTGATTTGCTCTGGAGATGAATTCAAATTGCTGGCTTGATGTATACACAGATAGGGTGAAAGTTTATTTACTGGTATGCAACTACAACACACAAGTAAAACAAAATTTTGGCAAAGAAACAGATCTAAAATTTAAACAGTGTTGATGCCACATACTTCATGTATGTGTGTTGTGAAATACATTTAGGTCATGGTATTTCATTCCAGGGGAATTCCTTTTAAAGATATAATGTATTAAAGAAACACAGTATACTACAGAGCCACTTCAAAATCTTATAAGAATATATGAGGCATTCTCAACCTATTGCATGACAAACCTATGCACAAACATACAAAGTATGCCGCTGTGTGTGTGAGTTTGAGTGTTAGAGAGAGAGAGATTGTATGTGTATGTGTGAGAGCATAAATATATGCTCTGTTGGTGTAAAATTCATGATATAAAATTAATGCTTTACTCATTCTAAAACCAAGGTGCCACATAAAAAAACACCGGTCCAGATGCAACTCAAAAAGCACCTGGCAGAATGCAACAGAAGCAGTATTAGATTAAAATAGCTATCTGTGTATCATATTTAATGTGTGTGTGTGGTGTGTGTTTGTGTGTGTGTGTGTTGTGTGTGTGTGTGTGTGTGTGTGTGTGTGTGTGTGTGTGTGTGTGTGTGTGTGTGTGTGTGTGTGTGTGTGTGTGTGTGTGTGTGTGTGTGTGTGTGTGTGTGTGTGTGTGTGTGTGTGTGTGTGTGTGTGTGTGTGTGTGTGTGTGTGTGTGTGTGTGTGTGTGTGTGTGTGTGTGTGTGTGTGTGTGTGTGTGTGTGGACAGACACGTATATGAGGAAATTGAAGCATGATAAATAGCTCAGGGTGGTCAGAATCATTTAGCCTGCTGGCAGAATCATTTAGCATGTTTAGCAGTGTTTCATCTATCTTTACATTCTGATTTCAAATTCCACTGAGGTTAACTTTGCCTTTCATCCCTTTCTGGAGCATGATAAATTAAGTACCAGTTGAAAACGGGGGTCGATGTAACGGACTTACACCCCCTCCCCTCCGAAATTGTTAGTTTTATGCCAAAATTTGAAATGAATACTTTACTCATTTTATCATGGTGATGTGACACAATAAACTTGAATGCAATAATTTGAATATTATTGTCATAATTCTATAATGTACAAGAGTCCAAAAAAGAAAAAAAATCTTTGGTTGCCTTCCCTCTTCAACTAATTTCTGGTCAAGTAATCTATGTTAGAGTTTATTGTATTTCTATCATTTCATCATCATCCAAAACGCATAACCTCAACAGGTCCAAAGCAAGGGATGCACCCTTCCCCTAATTCAACTTTTCCAGATCATAAACTAACCCAGCCTGTGGCCAATATAGTAACGCATTCAAGTTTAACGACACCATTAAGTAGTGTTTCAATAGGCAGCTAATCTGTTGGCAGTTGTTGCTGATGTTTAGTCCCAGATCAGCCTTCATTAAACCAACCGAAGGTCACACACAAACCGTGTCCATCTTGTCTTTTGAGACGTAGTTCATCCCAGACTACATTATCCACTATGTCCTCTCTTTTTAAAATCAATAGGAAATGATTTGACAGTGATTTGGTTGCTACTTCTAGTGACCATATATAGAGGTTAGCCTCACTTGTTTATAATGACGTCTGTCACCTCTCCTGCTATAGTTTGCCATTGGCTTTTCTATAAGAGGCTCTTTTGCACATCAATATGTTTTAATTATAATTCTTCTGGATGCCCAGCAGTTATGTCTTTTACTATCAGTTTATTATTAAAAAGAAAATCTTGCATGCTCATGAACTGCTCAAATAATTATTTCCCTTAGGTGTATACTTTCATGTCATTTTTCCTTGCGGCAAAAGTGTTTTGCACAAATATAGAAAGAAATAAAGCTAGAGCAATATGAATTATATATTGAGGGAAATGAAATATAATATATATATATGTTTATAAATGGTATAAATTCTGGTAAGAAGATGTATTAAAATGTTTTAAGACACAAACAATTAGCAATAACATGGAAACTCAATATGGAAATGATGAGAATTATGAAAAAAACTCATTTATTTAGTAGTTAATCAGTTCATATTGCAAAATATCCACAGAGTAATATAATATTTAAAAGAATTTATTTGAATAACCATTGTACACATTCCAATGGTGGATTTATACATATATGTAATATATTTATTACATATATGTATTATTATTATTACATGTATCTATCATTTCTTAAGCAATTGAGATCTAAATAAATATTTAAAATATCCCACCTGCCAAAAAAAAAATGTTTGTTTTTACATATTGAAGAACATATGTTTGTTAAATGATGATGATGATGATTATTGTGTGTGTGTGTGTATGTGAGTGTGTGCATTCACATATATACATACACTTATATGTATGTATGCATGTATGTATATTAAATGGGTTTAGATAGACAGACAGACAGACAAACAAACTGATAGACAGATAGGTAGATAAGTAGATAGATAGATAGATAGATAGATAGATTGATAAATAGATAGTTACACATACATGTATATGTGTGTGTGTGTATGTTCACATATATACATACACACATATGATATGCATGGATATCAAATGATGATGATGATGATGTGTGTGTGTGTGAAAACACATATATGTATACATGTGTGTGTGTCCATGTATGTAGATATATGAATACACACATATATAAATATGTGTGTATATGTGTCTATCTAGTTCTAACTTTGGCATCAATTCTGCAAATTTGTTGCAGAGGGGTCAGTTCACTAAATCAATATAAGGTAGATATGTCATCTACACTAGAGGAAAATGAAAGGCCATGTCAAAAACACAAGAATAATTCCAACTCAAAATATAAAGAATGTTGTAACTGAATATTGTAAAGAATTTTGTTCAGCATCAATATTTTTGCTATTCTGCTGCTCAATATATAATGATGTTATAATTGTTTAACCCATGGTCAACCCTGATTGAGCAGATCTATGAGGCAAGACATTCCAACCAGGATCTTCTTGTCTTTTTTCCAGGATTATATGTATGTATATATGTATGCAAATAGGTATGTATGTAGAAGTGGTGAGCTGAAAAGTTCCTGGCTTTGTGTAACAGAAAATACAGGAGGATCAGTTAATTATGATTTTAATTGACATATTCCCTTCTCAGATTCACACACTGTAGCAGTCCATTTTTACTGAGCCCTATAAAAAAAAATACTTGGAAGGTTGGGCCTCTAATCAGGCCTTTTAAGATACCCTTAAAGCTAGGAACTTTTCAATACCCCCTTGTATGTGTGTATGTAAACTTATAACTAACACTGAGTTTGGATTTCACAATTTGACATTTGGCGTTAGCTTCTTTATGCCCTTGTAACTTAGCAGTTCAGCAAAAACAGAATGATAGAATAAATAATAGATTTAGCAAAAAAAGGGGGAGGGGAGGTTAAGTTGCATGAGCAGCAGCACTTGAAGGGGATGCCCTACAATAGCTGCAGAGCAATAATAAGAAACTGAGATGACAAAAAAATAAACAATGATCTTATGAATTTCATTAACTTTCAACCGTTTCTGCTATAAGATGCAGTGGACTGATAGCTGAATGTCTGAATAACATCTCATAGCTTCATCAGGGCTTCAAGCATAAAGTGTAATTTATTTGGCGAAACATTTACATTTATCTATATACACAGAAAATGAAAAAGCATACACATATGTGGGGAATGAAATTCAGGGACTCCTGACATAATTAGAAAGAGACTCCCACCATAATTAGAAAAAGGTTAATTAGAATAAGATTAATGCATGTATGTTTTCTCATTGGTAATGCAAGGTAATAATTTCCTTTAGCTAGACATGTATTTCAGAGAAGACTAGAAATAAATAATCCTGTTTGTATGAATATGATGCTCATTTACCATCATCATGTAATGTCTAGACAAGGGTACACACACACACACACACACACACACACACACACACACACACACACATATATGCATACATTATTATCATTGTCATTTAACATCTGTTCTTTATGCTTAATGGGTCAGGCAGTTTGACAAGGATTGGTAAAATTAGGGTCCACATCCAGGTCCCATCATCTGTCTTGGTTTGATTTCTATAGCTGGATGCCATTCCTAGCATCAACCAATTTACAGAGTGTACTGGATGCTTTTTATGTGGCACTATCACAGGTGCTTTTTGAGTTGTACCTGGACCAGTGCTTTTTTATGTGGCACCTTGGTTTTAGAATCTCAATTCTGTTTTGGTGGACAGGTCTTCTCAAGTACAGGAATGAACTAGATATCTCAGTCCTCTGTCATCTCCTTTGTAAGGTTCAGTGTTTTGAGATCGGCCTTCAGAACTTCCATCCTATGTCTTCCTGGGTTAACCTCTTCCACAACTTCCCTCCACCTTGAGTGATACATACATACACACAAGCATGTGTGTGTGTGTGTGTATGTGTGTGTGTGTGTGTGTATAAATGAATAGTAAAATATGTGGTTTGAGAGGATTATGCATTTATCACAGAAAGCTCTTTCTGCAGACTTGGCTATCAGTCCACATGATAATCAATTACAAAAAAGTGTAATTAATGTAGTGTCCATGTAACTGAAAGTCCAGAAGATCTGGTGAATATGCAATCGTATTATATAATGCCAAGCATACATATTAATGCAAACATGTATGCATAATTTCTTCTATACCGAAACTAATATTAGATGCAGAAGCTGGCCTTGTGCCAGAATTTGTAACCAATATTACATAAAAAAGGCTGTGAAACAGACATAATCTTATGGAAGTCTTGTGGTTAAAGAAATATACATTGATCTCTCATACCTCCTAACTTTATGGTTTGTGTGTGTGTGTGTGTGTGTGTGTGTATTTGTGTATTAAGGCTACCATTGGTCTGATGTTAAGAAAAATATCTTCATATTTTAACAATTTTTCAAGCTGATCACATGGAGGAATGTTGTTCATCTCCATTTTGGAAATGAATATCACTCCTCCATGTGATTGGCTTCAAAAATTGTTAAGATACTAAGATATTTTTTCTTAACAGGGAAACCAATGGTAGCTTTAATACACAAATAAAGAAACTTTATTCTCCAATGCCATGTTGTGCACTCATTCTTATTGTTCAACATTTACTTATATATATATATATATGTGTGTGTGTATATATATATGTGTGTGTGTATATATATATATATATATATATATATATATATATATACACACACACACACACACAAAGATGTGCTTCTTTCAGTTTCTGTCTACCAGATCTACTCACAAGCTTTTGGTTGGCCTGAGAACAGACTTGCCAAAGGTGCTGCATGATGGGACTGAACTCATAAGCACATGGTTCAGAAGCAAGCTTCTTAACTACACAGCTATCCCCAAGAGATCTGAATTCAGAATGCAGAGATTCCAAACAAGTACTACAAGACATTGTATTCAAGCTCTAAACAATTTTGCTGATTCTTGGCCCACATTTACCATCAACCAGATTCTACTCACACAGCAGCAATCAGTCAGCCTGGTGGCTATGAACAGAGGATACTAGACCAAGGGTGTCATACAGTAAGACTGAACCGAAAACCATATATGGCTGTGAAACAAACATCTTGGCCATACTGGTATGGAGTCCAAATATAATTGTTACATTTATCAGTAACATGTTAGGGGATTGCTATTTTGAATGACTACACCAAAATCAGCATGGAACTAAGCCATCATGTGAAAAGAAAATCAATAACCATGACAATTTCACAGAAAAAGAAACATAAAAAGAAACAACAATTTATTTATTAAATGAAAGAAACATTAGCTTTATGTCTTCATCATCATCATCACCACTACCACCATCACCATCAACATAAGTATTAAGCTTTCTTCTTTCCTGTCATTTTCCCCTCCATCTTTCTTGTTGATATTTTTGTGGGTTTCATATTTCTAACAGTTTTTCATTCAATTTTATTCTTTCTTAACATTTCGCTCTTGTTTTTCTTTTTGTTTTGTTGTTCTATTTTCCAATTTTATTTTTACCTTTTTTATTTTTTATTTATTTGATATATTTCAATTCAATACTTATTTTTGTCATCTACACCCCCACTAACACCTACTCTTTTTCTCTCGCCCTTTTTCTTCTCTGATTTTCTTTCTTTCTTTCTTTTCCATTCTTGAAAACTGAATAGCCTTTTCTTCTTCCTCAAACAATTATAGAATGTGCTAAGGCGTAAATGAAATCACATTTAAACATTAATGCATTCTATATAGCTGAATAGGTTTCAAACAATTCGTTCTTCTTTGTGTTGACATACAGGCACACAGAAAGAGAACTATACACCAAAGACAATGTGTGTGCGTGTATGTCATTGTACGCAATATACATACATTACATACATACATATACATGCATGCATATTCATATATATATATACACACAAACACACATATATATATGTATATATATATATATACACAAATATATATATATATGTGTGTGCATGTGTATGTATATATGTATGTGTGTTGTATTTGTATGTATGTGTGTATATATGTATGTGTGTTGTATTTGTATGTATATGTGTATGTATGTATGTATGTATATATATGTGTATGTATATATGTGTATATATATGTATATATATATATATATATATATATATATATATATATATATATATGTATGTGTATGTGTGTGTGTGTACGTATATGTGTATACATATGTATGTGTGTGTATGTATATATGGATAGGTATACAGGTAAAGTGTATGTATGCATATGTATACGGGTAATATAGTATAGTAAAGAGAAATAAACAAAATAATTAATTAATCTAGTGGAAATCCACAGGAGAGCAATAAAAATAGAAAATTAAGGAGTTATCTCCCCTATAATAACAAAGACGAAAGCTAACAATGTCCTAAAGACCTAATAATAGTTATGTATGTGTTTTTTCGTGTTTTGTTCGAAAGGTAACCACTCCTGAAGAAGTGCCAAACGTCTAAATCCAATGGACCAGTCACTGGATAAGTTTGGCACAGAAATGTTAACATAGAGTGGTGAATAAATCGATATATCGAATTTGAAGTCTCTGTCTCTTTTGAATATGAAAATTTAAAAGTTTAAAAACCTTATGATATAAATATAAACTGTGAGAACGACCCTTAAGGAATCTAATTAATGATCTCCTAAGGTAAGTTCTTATGCTATATTGGTAACGGTTGCTACATCCTCTGGGAAAATTATTATATATATATATATATATATATATATATATATATATATACACACTTTATTAATATTTAGCAGTAGTAACAGAGTGACTCAAGGTCTAAGTGTTTCGTGCATTGGCACTTTTGCTAAATATATAATATAAAGAATATACTCATAATTTGAGTTTTATTTTTCCTGTTTGCATCAACACACTTATATATAAATAAATAAATAAATAAAAATATATATATATATATATATATATATATATATGTGCATGTATATATGGATATGTTATATATATGTGTGTATATATACATATATGTGTGTGTGTGAAAGCCCCCACTACACTCTCTGAGTGGTTGGCGTTAGGAAGGGCATCCAGCTGTGGAAACACTGCCAAATCAGATTGGAGCCTGGTGTAGCCATCTGGTTTCACCAGTCCTCAGTCAAATTGTCCAACCCATGCTAGCATGGAAAGCGGACGTTAAACGACGACGACGATACTTCTAACTTGTTTCAGTTATTGAACTGTGACCATGCTGGGGCACTGTGTTGAAGTGTTTAGTTGAACAAATCAGTGCCAGTACTTATTGTTTTGTTAAGCCTGATACTTATTCAATCATTCTCTTTTGCCAAACTGCAAAGTTACAGGGGTATAAACAATCCACCACCACTTATCAAGTAGTGGAGAAGAAACACATTCACACACAGGCACACACACACACCTCTATCTCCTATTCACTTTTATTTATTGGGGACCCTTTGGGCTATGTTGCCATGTAAGTTGAAAGCAAAGTCACTAGCAGTGGTGCCATGACAAAAACATCTAGCATACTGTAAAATGGTGGGTGTTAGTAGAGGCATCCAGCCACGGAAGCAATGCCAAAACAGATATTGCTGCCTATCATGGTTCTTCTTATGAAATAATTCTTTTATTCTTTTACTTGTTTCAATCATTTGATTGTGGTCATGCTGAAACACCTCCTTAAAGGGGGTTTTTTGATGACCAAATCAACCCCCAGGGTTTATTTTTTAAGCCTTGTACTTATTCTATCGGTCTCTTTTGCCAAACCACTGAGTTACGGGGTACATAAACACATTAGCACTGGTTGTCAAGCAGTGATAGCAGGGACAAACTCAGACACAAAGACACAGATACATACATACACACATACATACACACATACATATATATATATATATATATATATATATATATATAGGATGGGCTTCTTTCAGTTTCTGTCTACCAAATCAGTTCATAAGGCTTTGGTCAGCCTGAGGCTATAGTAGAAGACACTTGCCCAAGACAGTTTTGTAGGGAGAAAAGTGGATGGTTAGTTGATCAACCCCCACACATAGCAGGCACCTTTATTTTACCAATCCCAGAGGTATGAAAGCAAAGCTGACCCCATAACTGTAAGTAGTCTAAGGAGTCAATGACTTAATAATTCAGCCAGTTAAGCATATAAATTTATGCTAATGATTTTTTAATAGACCTTTATATTTTGTTTTCTTTCTTTCCTATGTTTTTTTTTTGCCTTTTTATTTTCATAATGTTTCTGGTAGCAGGTGTTGAAAGGTAAAAGTATATTTTACTGGAGTTGTTCCATTTGCTGTTCTCTATTGAGATCAAGTCAGTCAAGAGGAAATGTAGATTGACAAGGGCCTTATCTCAATCATTTTAATTAATTGGAGTGCTTTCATTATTTTCCATAGTTGCTTCAGTAAACAACTTGTCTTTATGCTTCAGGTCACATACCATATTTGAGGCATTAAAGGAAAGAGGAATGTGACGAATTGAAGAGAGGTGTTCAATAGCTGAAGTACAAATACCTCATTGTAACTGAAGCAGCAATCCTTTAACAAAAAATGAACCACAAATAACCCCTAAAGAAACATGAACCTCAAATAATCTATGGAATATTTTAACACAAGTAAAACCATTTAAAATATTTTAGGCTTCTATAGATATTTGCCTGGAGTTATTATTTTCCCTAATGTTAGGGTTTTCTCTTTTTTAAATAAATTTTTATATGCAATTGTAATAATTCCTATATATAACTATTCTATAAGCTGACTCTTTTAAATTTAAATTTACCTGAAGCATTTGGTACTTTATTTTTAAAAAGAAAAAGCCAAAAGGAAACATTATTTCTTCTTATTCATTTTGTTCTTTAATAATTCTAACAATCAGCAATTTAAAGCATTATTATTTAAAGTTTGAGCAATCTTTAATCCTTACATCAGTTCTTGTTGCTTTCACAATTTTAATGGTTTTACCTACACAAAAATATTCTTTCAATATAAATTTAGTGTTTATATATCAGTTAAGAAAATATTTTCAGATTTGTTGGCTAAAATCAATTTTTCCTCTCAAATATAAATGCATTTTCTTGACAATTCAGCCATATCTGACTTGTGAATATCCTAGCAAAACTACCCACCTATGGCTTTCATCTGTCTACCATCTCTTGGATCGATAGCATCTTGTCAGAACTGCCTGCAGGTGTGGCATGGATCTACACCACTATTACCACCACAACAACAACAATAGCAACAACACCAGTAACAACTATGTTGAGGTTCCATTATTAGCTCATACCATTGTTGGTCTAGTAAAGTGATATTGAACATTTAGTGAGTGTTTAGATGAAGGATTGTAATGTTAAGTTCTTCACTTTCTTTGTCAAAAATTTTTTTTTTTAATATCTGCATTAGACTTGTCACCTATCCAGGAGAACCTGTACTTCTCATCTATTTGTTGCTATAGAAAGTGAAAATGATCACCATAACCTTTTGAATTCTTGCAATTCAGAAAGAGATTTAGATTTTGGTCCTTTAAGCAATTAAATCAGTAGTTTAGTTGTACAGATTTATTTTGACTATGCTGTTCTATAGTTTTAGAACTTAGAATGATAATTTCTGTAATAGAGACATTAAAACAGTAGTTCTGATATTTCTAACTTCATAGCATAATGATGATCAAACAAAAATCATTGTCATATTTTAAGTGAAAAGTTAAAAAAAAAATGACTGACATGTTTTGCAAGGAAACATGGAAAATTTAAAAGAAAGCAGTTTTACAGTTCAGATTTTTTTAATAAAAGATATAGCAAACCATTGTTTGCTTTGTCTTTTATTAATCATACTTGTGTATAACAGCATTATGAATTACGGTTTTCAAGACACTCAAATATTAGTATGGATTTTCAAAAGACTTTAATTATATTTTAAATTACTGATGCACTTCACATGAAAACTTTTAAAAAATTGTTTTAAAGTTTTTAAAAAATTGAGAAAAATAATTATTATTTAATTTATTTTTTTTAATCATACTGTATGTAACAAAATTATGAATAACATATTCTTCAACATGCTCATGTGTTAATATGGATTTTCTATAACCTTAAATTAAATTTTTTTTCATGATTATGTTTCTTTTTAGCATTTACTTTATTATCTGGGTATAGGTTATAACTGAACATATCAAGCAATCTGTCTTCTTGTTCTTGTGAATTTGATTGGAAGACTTGGATACTCCATACATGTCTTTTTTTTTTACATTTGTTTTAATTAAATTTTTAGTAAGAGTCAAAGATGAGTTTATGAATTTTTGTCCAGAGACTTTGGAGTGAATTTATTTAGTCTTGTGTGGTTTCTTTTAATCTTAAATCAACTCATTCACTTTAATTTACTTTGCTATCTGTAGAGGTATATTGTTCTCTCAGTACTTGGTGAGTGGGGGTGGGTGACTTAGTGGTCAGGGTGTTGAACTCATGATCATAAGATTGTGGTTTCAATTCCAGGACCAGGTGATGCACTGTATTCTTGAGCAAAACACTTCATTTCATGTTGCTCTAGTCCACTCAGCTAGCAAAAATGAGTAATCCTGTGACAGACTGGTGCCCCATCCAGGTGGAGAATATACACACTATGGAAACCAAGAAACTGGATCTTGTGAGTTGAAATGACTCAAGAAGCAAACTTTACCAGTACTGGGTGAACGTTTGGGGATTTTAGTTAAGGAAATTTTGCCAAAAAAGGTTACAGGGTGGGAAAGTCCAATTTCTGTCTCCTTTATTGATGGAGTGATCTATGTTGGTTACAGTAAGTTGGGTAAAGTTCCTTTGATGTGTGTGTATGTATAAGAGTTCGCTGCCTTTTTAAGGCTATTTCTTTTGATCAGGGTCAGAAGTCTTACTTTAAGATGTACATACTAAATGCCTGTTTTAATTGTTACGAAGGAAGCTGAAATATATTTTAACAATGATGTTAGTAACTATGATTCTCACACTGAATTTGAATCTGCTGTATCGTTTTTTTTTTTTTTTTATTAAACAAGGATAAAATGCTATAGAATAAAAGGTATGGAAAAAAATAGTCTCAAATCACAATATTCACATAGTAACAATATCAGATGGCATATGGCAAGTATTTACCTAATGACATCAGAGTATCACTAATGCAGCAACAAGATTTACCTTGATATTTTGATTTAACTTTTTTTGATATAACAGTTCCATTGAAATGCACAAACATCTAACTCTTTAGCATTTAAACCAACCATATCTGACCAAAATATTCTACCTGTTTTATATTCAAACCAGCTAGATCTGGTCTCTCACACCTATATCATTGTAAAATTAAACAATCATATAAAAATCTCGAATTTACAAGATAATGAGTGATTAATTTAAAACAATGTGAATATATAAACATTACGTGTGACAAAGTAATTGGAACACTAAAGGTTTAAACTAATAGTAACTTCAGTAAAATATCTTGGTGTTTGGAACAAATTAAAATGAAATTTTGATAGATTTTAATTTAGTTCATTTTAAAAGAAGAAAGTGGGCTGGTATGAAAAAGATTAAATACAATCAGGTTTTAAGTGGTCTGGAAATAAAATAGGGGCTTAAAACATGACACGGCAAAGAATCTTCAGTACAATCTCTTTATCTACTTAGATGTTGCAGCTCAGCTAAATCTCAGTCAACACACAATGTTTAGCATGCTGTAATATATTGGTGCACTGCATGAGTTATCTAAGTGTACTGCAAATTTCGAAAAATATATAATTCAAGATTTTTTTAAAATCCATAGAAATATATGAGAGCACCTTGAAAAACATGTTATTCATAATTTTGTTACATACAGTAGCATTAACAAAACAAGGAAAAGAATAATTGAATTATTTTTTTCTACATTTTTAGCTTAGTAATTCTAAAAGTATAATTAAAGTCTTTTGAAAATCCATACTAATATTTAAGAGTCTTGAGAACCAAAATTTATAATGTTGTTATACACAAGTATGGTTCATAAAAGGCAAAGTAAACAATAGTTTATTATATTTAAAAAAATAATAATAAAATTTCTAACTGTAAAATTGTTTTCTTTTAAAGTTATTTGTATGTTTGAAAAAATAGCTCCAATATCCTTCAAATAATACAATGTGGAAAAAGAAGCTCCAGTAATTCTATAAAGCACGTAAACAACTGTATTAAGGATACTTGTCTTTGACATGAAAGGGTAGCATTCATGGTATTTTTTATATGGACATTAGGATAGGATAGGAAGGATGGAAGGAAGGAAGGAAGGAAGGAAGGAAGCAAGCAAGCAGGCAGGCAGGCAGATAGTCAGGAAGGAAGTTATCTTCAGACTACAGATCTGGCATCAATACATGCAACACGATGGACTATATGCATCCAGGGGTTAGGCAGTGGTGAGAAATTAAGTTTGCTGTCCAAAGAACATGAAAGGTCTGTACAACAAATTACTACATGGTTTCTATCTTCTGTATTTCACACATGTTTTGTTGGAGCAGATGCTATGATAGAAGACCCCTGATATTAGCTAATTATTGCACCATCATCACCACCAGTACTTATTCTTTTTTAAACCTGATACTTATACTGTCAGTCTCTCTTGCCGAACTGCTAAGTTATGGGCACATAAACCAGCACTGGTTGTCAAGTAGTGGTGGGACAAACACACACACACACACACACGAGCTTCTTTCAGTTTCCATTTAACACTGTGATTCTGAACCAAAGTCCATATGGCCCTTGAAGGTCCATATAAGACTTTTGGGGTTCGACACAATAAAAGAGTAAATTGAGGATCCACAATATCATTTTAAGAACCCCTGAAAAAATTTTGCTTTAGATGTATGTATTGGTATGTATTGCAAGAAACAGTTAGGTTTCTTTCTCTAACATGTTACATAGTTCGACTTACACAAGTTAATGTGTAAGAAACCAAAATAGGAATTTTGAAAGAAGTTTCTATGAAACCAGTTTTTAAACATTGAATAGCTATGGGGGTTGATCAGAATAAAAATAATAATCAAAGGGGTCCATAGATAAAGAATGTAAACCTCCAAGAATCCTTCACAAGGCTCTGCTTGACTTAGGGCCATAGTAGAAGACTCTTGCTCAAGGAGTTGCACAGTGGGACTGAACCTGAAACCACATGGTTGTGAAACAAACTTCTTAACAGCCATGTCCGCAACTTGTATTCTTTTACTCTTTCACTGGTTTCAGTCATTTGACTGCAGGCATGCTGGAGGACTACCTTAATGATATATGTATGATTTAATTTCATAAAATAATTTATTTTCAAATTTTCTACAATTAATATTTACTCATATGTTAAGTGACAAATTTTGCTTCATTTTATCCATTTTTATGATGTGAATGTATGCATGTGTATTTATACCTATGTACCTGAATTTATTTCATATTGTAGTATTCTTCAAACATTTTAATAAATTCCAGTAATTCATGCCAGTCTACCTTTATGGTACACCTGTTTTATATGCATTCAAGATCAACTGATAATTTATAGCACAATTTTAATATATTCTACAGTTGTTATATAATCCCAGCAGAATATTGATTAACAACTCACATCATATGGTGATTTTTAAACCAAATTTTCACTGAGTTTATCAGAAATTAGAGTAGTTTTGAAACAAAATCGGCATCATAGATTTATGTAAGAGCCTTTTGTCAACTTGTGTTCCAGGCATCACCTTAATGTATCAATAAAAACGAAAGTTATAGTTGTATCATAAAACTAGTCTAAACTCATGATTAATTAGGAATTTAATTGAAACACAGAAATATGGTAACAAAAGGAAGGGAACTAATTGAGAAGGAAAGTTTTAATAATTTGTTTCCCATCCATATTCATTTCCATTTGTTACTGGATAACACAACAGTACATTGGCAGAATAAATGCTGGGAGAACTGCCACATAATATTTGGAGCTATCTCTTTAAATTTTGAGTTAAAAACCTTGTACTAACAATTGAAGCAGTATTAAATTAAAATAACCATTTGTATATCATACTCAAAGTATATACACTGTCTGTAGGCCAATTACTTGCCATAATTGCTTTTTAAACAGAACGTTTTTGACACAGCAAGTCCATAAGAGATGTTATTTCAGGACAAACACTGCAGTAACTGGCCTATTGCCAATGTATATACATAAAGTCTGAGTTAAAATTTGCTTTTTATCCTTCACCACTGCCATCGCCCCCACCATCATCATCATCATCATTCAGCCTTTTATCATTGTTTACTTTTGCATGCTTACTTGTATGGATCAAACAAGAGTGTGTTGGGTCAGAGTTTTCTATAGCCTAATGCCCTTCCTATTGACACCCACAGCATCTATTCTCAAGTAAGATTATTACCTTTTAGTCAATCAGACAACAAGCAGCCCAGAATTGTTTGCATGAAGAACTGGAAACAAATGACATCAAAGCAAGTCTTTTCTTTATAAAGATTGCACAACATATAAAGACATCCAAAGATGGTGTCATAGTGAACTGCAGGTAAATACTCTCCATAAGCGAAGCCATTGTTTATAACATTGTTTATATTAAGCAAAACGTGTATAGACAAGGTGAATTCAAAATTACACAAATACACACAACACTCCCCACCAAACATACACAAACGTGTGTGTGTGTGTATAGTGGTGCAATTTAATTTAAGAACGCTAATCTACTAATGGTAAAATGGCATTTTTTGTATATTCAAGTTGTAAATTGTGAATTAAGATATATATCAAAATAAAGAAAATTTCATGAGCTTTAATATGGTAACACATCATGAGCTTTAATATGGTAACATATCAATTTTACAGTGTAACATCAACATATATTAATATCATCTTAATTATTGTAATTTATAGCACAATTTAATTTAGGAGCAGTTTGTTAAATTTCATTTTTTTGCTTTAAAAAGTTTATTCTGAGATTAACAAAAAAACAAAAAAAAAAAAAACAATAATAAACTCACACAATCAGTATTTGGCTGAGTGTCCAAAATTATTTAATACAGCTTTGCATCTGTGAAACATAGAATTGTTTACATCGTTTATCTCTGTTCCTGAGATCTTTTCCCAATTTTCGCTAATAATGTTTTAAAAAAATCATTCTTATTCTTTGATTTAATACTTTGCACAGCTCTACCCAACCTTTCCCAAAGATTTTCAATGGGATTTAGGTCAGGCGACTGCACTGGCCACTGCATCAGCTGAACTCTCTAAGACCTAATGTAATCTCTGACTTGGTGCGAGGTGTGTTTTGGATCATTGTCATGCTGGAAAGTCCAAGATCAGCCCAGATACTTTCAGGCATATGGAAGCATAGTCTTATCCAATATTTCTAGATAGGACTTACTATCCATAATGCCCTTGATTCAGATTATAAGACCGATGCCTTTTCCAGACATGCACATCCACACCCTCACACTTCCACCACTGCCTTCTTACATACTTCCTGCCATCACTGCCAAACAAGTTGAACTTTGACATGCCCAACCACAACACATTTGACCAATCTGCTGGACTCCAATTCAAATGCTCTTTTGCAAACTGTATTCATGCACATCGATTTTTTAAAGAAACATATAGCTTTTTTCAAGAGACTCTTCCTAGAAGTCCAAATTCTTTGAGATGGTTTTTATGGTGGACATACCAATGGTAAGTCCATATTTTTGCCGAATTTCTTTTAAAATGTCAACAGCAGTCATTTAAATTTTTTTTAAGACAGCCTATGAATGTATCAATCCATTCTTGCTATTGTTTCTCTTGGTTGCCCAGGTCGAAAGTGGTCTTTATAATCATTAGTTTCTTTATAAAGATGGACAGCCTTGTAGACAGCTGTTTTAGAGCATCCAACTTCGTTTGAAATAGCATTATATGACCATTTCAGCCAACTAAGCTGAACGATACTCATTCTGGTTTCTGGCATGAAGTTTTGTCTCACAACTATTAAGTAACTTAGAAATTGTAACAGCATGCAAATTACCCTCTGTTTATATTAATCAATACGACAAAAATAATGAAATTTTGCAAATCGTTCTTCAATTAAATAGCATTGTAATTACACAAAATAAAGTTTATTTTTAATTTAAAATTGATATATTGATGTTACGCTGTAAAGCTGTATGTCATATTAAAGCTTGTGAAATTTTCTTTATTTTTATATATATCTTAATTCACAATTTGCAACTTGAATTTATAAAAAATGCCATTTTAACTTTAGTATACTAGCGTTCTTAAATTAAATGGTGCCACTGGATAAACAAACAAATAAACAAACAATAAAATTAAAAATAACAGACAACATGAGGACATGTGCACAAGGAATGCATTAGTTTGATGCTTAGTAAAAAGAGAGAGTTTTGACGTTTCAAGCATAGCTTTTCATCGGAAAAGAAAGAGGGAATAGTCCAAAGAAGAATTTTTTAAAATCACCAACATCACACGTGCAGTTACATTTTATTCATTGATTAAGGCTACCTTTGTTTTTATGTTAAGTCCCTCAACAATTGTCAAGGCTGTGACAAGGAACATAAGTGCTTGCTTTCATACTGGATTAAAACAAAATTTAAAAATCACTGTACACACACACACACACACACACACACACACACACACACACACACATGATGAGGTTCTTTCAATTTCCATCTATGAAATTTACTCAAGTCTTTGGTCAGTGGAGGGCTATAGTAGAAAACACTCACTTAAGGTGCCACACAGTAGGACAGAACCTGAAACTATGTGGTTGAGAAATGAATTACTTCACCACACAACCATGCCTGTGCCTTCCTGGATTGATGAAATGAATTGTAGTTAAATATTAGGCTTGATATAATCAAATGCCCCCAAAGTGTGCAGCTTAGTATTCATAGTGGAAATTATCACACTACAGCATAGTAATTTTGTAGTGAGGTATAAAATCTTGTATTCATCAGGAGAAAAAGGAAGTTGTATTATTTATGCCTTTCATAAAAAAAAAAAGAGAAGACCATTATTAATGTAAGTGAAATGCAGTCTAAAATGGGAACTGAAAACGAATAAATGATTAAATTAATAAAAATAGATAATTAACAATAATTATCAATTAGATGCAAAGCCTTAAGCATTCCTCTCATAATGATAACCACAGCAACAGTACAGACACCATTTAGTTCTCATTAGTTAATTTCATTAGGAAGTTGCAAAATAAACGAAATACTTTTGTTAAGTGAGAACATAACTATTCTTAGGAGAGTTGGCTGTTGATCATGCTATCAATAATCACACTCTATTATTGATTGACTGAAGACAAGCAAGTTCTAAAATGCTATTTTAACTTTAAATAACTATCATAGTTATCATTACCATCATTTGAATCATTATCATTCACATAATTATAAACTATTAACAGTGCTATTTTCATTAACATTATATCAGGTTATTAGGGTCATAGTGTAACAGTTTCATACTGGCTAACTAAGTCCATCATTCAGTTTCTATTCATAATTGCAATTTCTTTAATTATATCTCTAACAGCATTCTGGAAAAGTGCTAATTCATCACACCTTGGCACACCATCTGTCACCAAAGATTTCTTTTCTTTTAGATGAACAAAGCAAACAAAACGAATATCACAATTATATCAAGCGTATTCAATATATAATTGATCATAGCTGACCCCTGGAGTTATGTCACATGGTGGTTTATGTCATAAGTGATTGTAATAAAGGACTGTAGTGATATCACATGGAAGTTTATGATATAGCTGATTGTAAATAAGCACTCCAGTAACATCATACACATGGTTTATATAATAAACTATTGTAGAAATATTATATGGTGATTTGCAACATAAGAATTTTAACTCTTTAACATTTAAATTGGCCATATCAGGCCTGTTTATATCAGGCCATATTCTACCTGTTTTATGTTCAGATCAGCCAGATGTGGCCTCTCACACATATCCTAAAGTGTCATTCTAAAGGTAAACAATCACATCGTTGAAATCACAAAGCTATGAGATAATGCATAATTGATTCAAAACAATGTGAATAAATTATGCATTACATTTGACAGAGTTATCTGTATGCTAAAGGGTTAAGTAACCACTTTAGCAATGTCCCATGATGAGTTAATGTCAATGCTTCTCATAGTGCACAGTATTGCTCCCTAAGTGACAGGGGAAATTTTTATATGGGTACTGAAGACAAAGAGGGTGTGTTTTAAATACCCTAATTTTCAAAAATATTTTCAATCTTTATCATGTGTGTGTGAATCATTTAGTGAAATTAGTGGTTGAAATAAGTCAGTAAGCTAAAAGAACCATGAGTACATTGGAAGAAACGCTTAGCAGTATTTCTTCCGGCTCTTTACATTCTGAGTTCAAATTCCACCAAGGTCTATTTTGCTTTTCATCCTATTGAAGTCAATAAAGTACAGCCATGGCCAAAAGTTTGGAACATTTTTGTGATATACTAGCTTCTATTTATTAAAGGTAAGCAATTTGGCCTAGAGCTATATTTTTGATTTTTACCTATTTTTTTCTTCTAGAGATTGAACCATTGGATCAATTATTGAAAATTAGAATGTTTATATTACATGTCGAAAGTTATATTTAATTTGCAATTTATTCTTATTTGGCCAAAATTTTGGAACATAGGTCTGAAAACTTTGTCTTCTAGATATTGAACCATGGGATCAGTAATTAGGTAAGTATATTTCTACAATGTCTACATTTGAATTGAATTGTACTTGGGGACAATTTTGATTTTCAAAAAAATGTTCCAAACTCTTGGCCATGACTAAGTTTCAGTTGAACACTGGGGCTGATATAATCAACTTATTCTCTCCTTGAAACTTGCTAGCCTTGTGTCAAAATTTGAAACTTGGATTAATGCTTGAAATTTTGTTTTGACATTATTGTTCACTTTTCTGTCTTGTTTTGTTTTATTCTTTGTACTGTGTGTGAACTTTCAGTTTTCAGTTGTGTCTTTCTCTACTTCACTTGATGTCCCCTCTTTTACTCTTTTCCAACAAGTTGTTGCATATCTGAGCCCTGGATGCAATGAATGACTTTCATAAACTGTAATGATGTTTCATGGTAGTTTATGTCATAAATGGTTGCATGTGATGATGATGATGATCATCATCATCATCATCATCATCATCACCATCTTTTAACGTCTATTTTCCATGCTGGCATAGGTTGGATGGTTTGACAAACCAGAAGACTGCACTGGGCTTCACTGTCTATTTTGGCATGATTTTTATGGCTGGATGCCCTTCCTAATATTGACCACCTTACAGAGTGGACTAAGTGCTTTTTACATGGCACCAGCACTGGCAAGGTCTGTTTTAGCAAGGTTTCTACAGCTGGATGCTCTTCCTAGTGCCAGCCACTTTTCAGAGTGACTTGGGTGCTTTTTATGAGGCACGAGTACATGGTACATATTAATTTATTTTGGGCCTCAGGAAAGCGTTCTTCTTTAGCCCTAGGTCAGTCTGACGAAGCAGACCTGTGATAAACGGCATCTGATAAACGGCACATTATCTAATGTGCCTTTTTTCATTTGAAGGAAGTTTAGCTGTTATTTCTAGCAGATTCAATAATCATGTAGAGGCATATCTGTAGATACTGGTAACAGATGTAGTCAGTAGTAGTCATTTTATTATTGCATTTATATTTTTAGTCACAATGTATCTGGGACTACCATTATCTAATGTGTCCCTTCTTTTTTTATAAGATGGTAGCATGTTACGTGAATGATTTTAGGTGACATTTTTGAGCAAGTCAAATGACTACAAGAGAGAGAGAAAGAGAGAAAAAGAAAGAGAAAGAGAGAGATAGACAAATTGACAGACAGAGACTCTTGTTGACTCCTACCATAGAATGTAATGGGAGTTGATTTTATGTGATACATCATCCAAAATGCCATGGTAGACTGATTCTAAAATATTTGTGGCTCTACAGCCCATGCTATATCCCTTCCTATCCCAGAGAGTTCCTGAGTTAACTAGATAATAAAAATGCCATGGACGATGATTACAGGGAATCACAAAAGAGTAACTTACAGATCAAGCACTTCAATAGAAATATCTTCATGTAAGCAATAATGACCTCTGTAGAATGGTTTCACAAACTGAAATCAATTAACATCTGGTTACACACAAAAAGGGAGAAATATTTTGTGGCAGGGTGGAGGTTGTGGAGTACCCCTACATTAGGTTGAGGTTGTGACTGATGTTATTGTTGTTCTTGATAAGCCCCACTGAAACCTGTTCAAATAAGTTAAATAAATCAGGTGAATCTACTTGATGGTTCAGTCATCATGCTATTTTTCTTTTTTATATTTTGGGTTTTTTTGAGATATTGTGTTTCTAAGACTGGTAACTGCTAATCTTCCTCAAAAAGAAAAAAAATCTTACTCAAGAAAGGTGCAAGCATGGCTGTATGGTTAAAGAAGCTTACTTTGGAACCAATTGGTCTTCTAGAGCTGGCAAAATTGTTAGAATCGTTAGCATGCTAGGAAAAAATGCTTAGTGGCATTTCATCAGTCTTTATGTTCTGAGTTAATTTTGTCTTTCAACTTTTCAGGGTTGATAAATTAACTACCAGTGAAACACTGGGGGTCGATGTAATCAACTAGCACCTCTCTCAAAATTTCAGGCCTTCTGTTTTTACTAGAAAAGATTATAGCCCTGGGCCAGCCAAAGCTTTGTAAGTAAATTTGGCGGGTGGAAACCGTGTAGTAAGGAGTTTACTTCCCAGCCTGGGTTCAGTTACACTGCATGGCGCCTTGGACAAGTGTCTTCTACAACGGCTCCAGGCTTACCAAAGCCTTCTGAGTGGATTTGGTAGACGGAAACTGAAAGAAGCTCATCATATATGTGTGTGTGCGTGTGCGTGTGTCTTTGTGACTGTGTTTGTGCCCCATCACTGCTTGATAATGGTGTTGGTGTGTTTATTGCCCCCATAACTTAGTGGTTCAGCAAAAGAGATTAGTAGAATAAGTGCCAGGTTTTAAAGAAATAGTGCTGCAGTTGATTTGTTTCAACTAAATTCCTTCATGGCCTCAGTCTCTTGACAAACAAGTAAAAGATATAAAAGATATACATAAACACATAGATACATACATACAGATATATACATACACACACACACAAATATATGTATGTATACACATATGTATATATACACATATGTATGTATATATATATATATATATATATATATATATATATATATATATATATATATATACACATACACGCACACATACGTATGTATGTATATGTTTTTATCCTCCCACCTCTGCTTGATAACCAGTTCAGCAAAACTGACTTGTAGAATAAATACCAGACTTAAGAATAATAATAAATACTGGGGTCAATTTGTTCAACAAAACCCCTTCAATGCGGTGCCCCATTGTGGCTGCAGTCCAATGACTGAAACAAGCAAAAGATAAATGTTGAATGAAGTCTGTACATACTCAGACACATAGTCAACATTGACCAACAGAAATCCCATGTAATAAATGGATTTAATAAATAGGTAATTCAGCTGATTGAATAACTGAATGTCCATCATCAAAACCATTATGCATCTGAGAGTACATTAAGCAGAGTCCTACGCTTTGTCTTTTTTGATTTTTTTCTTTTTTGAAACTGAAATTTGGTGGTGTATGATAAACCAAGGTGATAACTGCCATGAAATAACAAGTAGACATTGATAAAATGCAATATCTTCACTAGAATTAATTTTCATGGATATGTGACACAACTCAATAGAGACAAGCATCGTAGGAGGATAAGTATTGCCATAACAAAGTGATTTTACATCAAAATATCATGGAGTTTATTTTATTCATTTATTCCATATCACAGTTCATGAACATTATTGTTGGATACAGTTTTCTCTAATAGGTAAATAACTCATTCTCTGCATTTCTGATGGTGAGTGTTTGTAATTCAACACAGAACAAATATCACAAAGGACTTTCAATTGAAAGCACTCCACCCCCACTACAGACATGTGCATGTGAGCTCACATGCACACACATACACACATGCCATGGCCTTCTTTCAGTTTCCATTTAGCAAGTAAGGAATCATTTTCCTCGTAGCCAGATATGTTTTATTGTTGCATTACAATGCACACCCATACACGGCCACCCAGACTGCTGAAACCATTAACCAATTGGGTTTTGAGGTGCTAGAACACCCTGTCTACAGCCCAGATCTCACCCCTTCTGACTATCGTATCTTTGGACTGCTCAGAAATGGTTTACAAGGTCATCGATTTCCTACAGATGAAGATGAGAAGGAAGTGGTGCATAAATGATTGTACAACCAAACAAATTCCTTCTTCTTGGAGAGAATACACAAGCTTGTTGTCTGCTGGATCAAGTGCATCGAAAAGGAAGGGGATTATATAGAAAATGATGTACTTGTTTATCCTCTGCTTTTGTGTAAATTTTTTTTGAAAAAACAGGAGTGTGTATAATTTTTGACTTACCCTCATGTGTGTGTATTTTTGTGTCTGTGTCGGTCTCCCATCACTGCTTTACAATCCTATGAGTCTGGGCTTACTTCCCAACCTGGGTTCAGTTTTACTGCATGGCACCTTTGATTCCACTGAACAGAATCATCATCGTCATCTTCATCTAGTATCTGTATTCCATGCTAGTATGTGTAGAACAGTTTGACAGGATCCGATAAACTACAGCAATACAATGGAGTTCAGTGTCTGCTCTGGTGAGATCTCTACAGTTGGATGCCCCACCCCTAATGACAACCCTTTTACGGAGTGTATGGCTGCTTTTTTTTATTTTACCTTGTGACACTAGCACTAGTAAGGTCACTCTATCTGATGAATAGACAGGACAGTTATTGCCAAAACATCTTTGATCATAGGCCTGTTGAGTCAAGACTGATCTGGGGCTAAACAACAACATCAAAGAAAGGTGTATTAGAAAATTCAGTCTTATTTCTCTCATCTTCACATGTATTCACTGGCTGTAAGCAATGGCCTCACTCAAGAGTAACATTTGTCTTTAGTCCACTGCAAAAGAGTATCCAAACTCCTTAACATGCCTTGATATGCTATATGGGTTTACTTTCTTTCAAGATTTTATTTTTTTATATAAATATATCCAGCTTGTTTGTTTTGCAAGTATAGAAGAGTAGACGTTAATGACGATGATGATGCACATACCTGTAGAAAGCTAATTAAAAGTGTATTCAAATAGAGAGTGATTGTAACAAAAATTTAATAAAAAATACTAATGTGGGAAGGAGAATATTAATTTATGGACTAACATTATATTCATTGTATTGACAAGTAAGAGAGACAACTTCAGTTAAGCTTCAGCCTTATTAAGCCTCTTTA
>NC_142931.1:80507208-80522208 GCF_046866305.1 Octopus bimaculoides | reverse complement strand
CCAACCAAAACCTTGTGAGTGGATTTGGTAGATGGAAACTGAAAGAAGCCCATCATATAAATGTGTGTGTGTGTGTGTGTGTGTGTGTGTGTTTGCGTGTGCATGTGCGTGTGTGTGTGTGTGTGTGTGTGTGTGACTTTAGAGTTATTTCACAGTTATTTCTAGCAGGTTAAATTGCTATTCAGAAGCTTCCACATCAGCTTCATATGTGCAATGTTCATATTGATTGATGCATGTAAAAGACATTCAAACCCATTACTGCTGCAGTATAATCATCATCATCATCATCAACACCACCACTGCCAACACAACAACCATCCTTGTCATTATCATCATCAGCAGCAACATCACCTTTATCATCATCATCATCATCAACAGCATCCCTCTCTTCATCATCTTCCTCAGCATCATCATTGTCACCATCATCATCCTTACCATCATCCTCATTATCATCATTTCTGTCCACCTCACCATCACTATCATCATCATTGTTACAGTTCTAATCTTTGTCATCATCTCTGGCAGTAATTAACAGCTAGCAGCAACATTTTGTCAAGTCTTTTCTGTTTTTTCTCGTTTCTCTTTTTTGACATTTAAAAAAAATTTTAAATATCTAATACTGTCCCCCCAGGTTCAAGCCCTAAGCTAGCTAGACATTTTGCTCTAAATATTTCAAAATGTTTTGCTGGAAAATAAATACATCCCCATTAGCACCCTTATCCTCACCTCAATCACTTCACAGTTATTTCAGCTTAGTCCCACATGAACTCTGATCAAGTAGACTTCATGATCAGAGACATTCCAGCCATAACCATCACTTTTATTTATTCATTCTTTTGTTTTTAGAGGTGTATCAAGACTATGTTGTTTAATGTGTTCTACCCCTTTTAAGACAGTAGGGTGTTATTTGAAGGAAATTTGACTGCCTTAGTTGCGTAGGAAGGTAATAACAGAGGCCTTAAAAGACATTATACATCATAATTTCCCGCCCATTGGTAAAGCATTGACTGAATACTCAACTCTGATGAACCATTAAATTTATGCTAGCAGGTGGAAAATAAAATATGAAAATGGAACATAAAAGACAGGAATAAGATGGCATTTCAAAAGAAATCACACACAGAGGAATTCCAGGAAAAAAATCTTCATGAATACAGAGAAAAGAAAGCAAAGAAAAAATAAACGGAAACAACTTGCTGTAACTGAATCATTGTACATCTATAAGACTTCTACCCTTATTGTTACGAGTATCCCTTCCATCGTTTGTGAATTTGAATTAAATATACAAGAGTGAGTAAGGATATAAAGCAGCTTTTGTTAATATTGCTATTAATCCTCAAATATATCAATTATATACTAGCCATTTATTATTGAAATAGATAGTTTTTCAGGCAGGACTCTCTGACACTGTCCGCTTCGATTCCCAATTAAAGCAATTTTGTTTCACTGATATCACTAAAGCCACTTTCCTTTTTCCTTTCTCTCACTCTCTTTTTTTTTGTTTTGTTTTGTTTCTTTGTATGTATAAGACATTAGTAATATCTCAACGTTTCGTTTATGTTTGACTAAAACATATGTGCTTCATGGTTAATTGTTAATGATTCAATTTCGTTTTTCTCATTTATATAGCTTCAAATAATTATACTTAAGCTATTAAGACAGTTTAAGTTATTGTGGTAAGCTTAGCAGCTAACTGTATCTCATAAAGCCAATTATTGCTAACATACATTGTAAATGGCATGGTTGGACATTGTCTTTCTGTTTTTGTTCATGGAAAATAACCAAGTGCTCAATATTCCTGTACATGATGGGATGGTAATGACTGGAATGTCTTTGATCAGAAGCATGCTTGATCAGATTTGACTTGGGACTAAACAGCAGCCACAGCAAAAGCAACAATCTTATATGAATGAAAGCAAAGCTGTCATAAATATAAACAAGAAACTGGGGAAGAAACCAAATACCTCATGGTATATTCATTTGATACACAGGTACTGCGATCATGCTAAGTTATCATCATCATCAGTTTACATCTGCCTTTCATGCAAACATGTTGGACATGTCCTAATGAGTGGAATCGGTTCTTATTTAGAGTTACTAAATACAAACTTACAATCACACACACACACACACACACACACACACAGGTACAGGCTTCTGCAGTTTCTCTTTACCAAATTCCATTCACAAGGCTCTGGGAAACCTATAATGCTATGCCAGAATACAGTTACTGAAGGTCATATTGAACCTGAAACATGAAGACTCTGTATGTCATTGTAAACAAAATATCTTCAAAAATCAGTTACATTGTGATGCAAATCTAGCTGAAAATTACAAGCAACTATTTCAAAATTTCTCCACAAACTAAAATAAAATATGAAAAAAAAAACAAAAGAAAATAATTCAAACAAAATATTGTGTTTTTGATTAGCTTATTTATATACAGTCATGTAGGCAAATAGCAAGAATTTCTAAAGCATGAAATTATTTGGTGTCCTTTGGTGCTTTAAGGGTGAATTCTAATTAAAGTATACAGTAATGTATTACTTTACAATTAGGTTTATGACATTTTCTGTGACATAGGAAATAAAATATTTATAAAGTATATAATCAAAGCCATAAACATGCTGTGTTGTATTCTATTCTGCAAGCTACAAATAATTTAGCATTTCAAACACCTTGAGCTTCTGTTTTTCAGCTTCAGTGAGACTGACTGACACAATATTTGCCTATCTAATTCACAGCCTGTTAGCATATATTTCACCACACTTCAGTATTCAAAGGCTTGACTACATGACCACTTGACCATTAGCTAGTGTAATGTATCAACTTCTAAAATGTTTTCTAAGTAAACAAGTGTGTTGTTGTATACTTAACACTTTAGCATCAATAAAGCTAATGATATTACGCTTACTTTTCATTAACACATTTACCTTCATAAGCACAGGTATAGCCAGAAGTGTAGGTATGATTGTATGGTTTAGAAGTTCATTTCTCAATATGTCTGCTTTCAAGTTCAGTCCCACTGTGTGGTACCTTGGGCAAATGTTTTTCTGTTCGTCCCAGGCTGACCAAAGACTTGTAAGTAAGTAAATTTGGCGGATGGAAACTGCAAGAACCCCACCATGCATGTGTGTGTACATCTGTTTCCTTGTCTTGATATTGCATAAGAGTTATAAACAAATGTTGCTGCCACACCAACAGTGCCATTCATTTCCAAGCTCCCATTTAAAGATGTTTGGCTATGAGGAAAATGATTCCTTACTTGGAAACAGGCGATGGCAGTACGTTTAATTATAGAAAATCTGCCTGAATGAATTCTGTCAGATGCAGGTAAGCATGGGAAAAAAGGACATTAAAATGACAATGGTGATGAATATTAACAGTAAATGCGATCAAAGGATGAATCTAAAACAGCTTTAAGCTCTTGTTGTTAGTGTTACAGTTGTTGTTGTTTAACCACAGGTCAATTCTAGCTATGATCAAACACATTCCAGTCATGAGTCAAAATATTTCCTCATAAGTATAACTAAAATGAGTAAAAGATCAGCATCAATTTCAACAATGGATATTTAGTTATTTGACCATCTAAAGTACCTGCTCATTGAATTAGTATGCAAGTGGTTGAGTACTCCACAGATATATGTATCCTTAACATAATTCTCAAGTAGAATCAGCATGAGAGGGTGTGTGACAATGCTGGACCATTCAATTCTAGATCAGCAGCAGCTGTTCATCATGGGTTGATATTGGCTGTTCTGTTCAGACTTCTCCAAACAAAATGTCTTAGGATGGCGAGTATGGCAGTTGGTGTCACTCCCCCTGCCAGACTGCCTCTCTGAACCTCCATGCTAGGTACCAAGTGGTGTACATGAGTGCAACAAGCATGATCGATGATGAGGCTACCCCGCAGTAGCAGCTCATTTACTAATTGACGCCCAGCCATTGTCTCATGCCACAGATCCTCTGCTTGACTACAATAACCTTCAAGCCATTTGGTCAAGGACTCCTCTACCTTGTCAGTTATCCAACATCCTGTTATCAATGTCTTCACTGTATCCTTGGCACAGGAGGCTAAGGGTTTTCTAGCACTCTCCCAAGGTGTCACCCCATTCTACTGACAGAAGGGGCAATTTACTCTCTCGTTTATGGTACAGTACAGCACCCACATCGGTGGAAGGTCATAAAAATCTATCATTTACAACGGCAATATATTTGACAGGCTTCTGCACAGTTTCAACCACCCATTTTCTGTCACATGGCTAGGGTCGGCTTCAAGCTATGGTAAAAGACACTTGCTCAAAATACTATGCGATTGAATCTGAGATGTGATTGTAAAGTAAACATCAAAACCACCAGGCATGCTGTGGTCAAGAACTAAAACTACTTTATACAAGGACTTTATCAATTTCTAGTCAGTACAATACCACCTGAAGGAGATTCAGTTGCTATTTCTAGCAGGCTAAGCAACCATGAAAAGCACATCTTCCCTCTGTCTTTTAAGATTATCTCCCTTTCTCATTTGGAGTTGATGGTAAATGCCTCAAGGCATTTATTTACTTTATTCAACAACGGAAGACTGTTTAAATAAACCAAGAATTTATCTTGTCTAGTATTTTGATATACTTTTTATTTATCTTTCTTTCCCAAACTCATGCCACTAGCCCCTCAGTTATTTCTCTGAGCCATTTTTTTTGTTTATACTCAAACACACACACACATACAAACACATATCTCGCTCTCCCTCTCTTTATATATATGTGTGTGTGTGTGTGCGTATATATATATATATATATATAGATAGATATAGATATAGATATGCACACACGCACAAATATATACATGTTTGTATATGTGTATATATGCATGTGGGTGTATACGTATGTATATATATACACACACATACACATCTATATGTGTATGTATAGACACCCACACAAACACACACACACACACATATATATATATATATATATAGACAGATAGACAGATAGATGGATAGATTGATAGATACATACATACATACATACATACACACATGTATGTATATGCAAACAGATTGATATATATTGAAGAATACATCTATACATACACACATGCATACATTACATACACACACATAAATTGACATGTTGAAATATATATCTATGCATCTATATGTTTATACACATGTATGCACAGACATGCACACACAAACACATGTGTGCACACACACACATACACACATGCATGCACAGAGAGAGAGAGAGAGAGTCAACTAGTACAATGTCACTTTACCTAAGAGATTAATTCATGTTCAAATGATATAATATAGATGGTAACGACATACTTAAATCTGAAATTCTCCACAGTCTTTTAATCTTGCTTGTATTTTTTTTTCAACCCCCTTGATCTTGTGATTATATTTATTTTTATTCCTTTTTCATTCTCTAAATATAATTCAGAAATGGAGATTTATATGAAACTACAAAAAAAAAAATTAATAATATATATAAATAAATAAATAAAAAATACAAAAATCAAAATATAAGTCAAAATAAAAAATAATAAAAACATTATTTACTTACTTGTTGACTCTTTTTTTGACATTTTTTTGCTTGTTTTTATGTTTCATATTTTGTAAGTTTGATGATTTCAATATCAGAAATAAAAGAAACTTACCTAAAAAGAGAAAATAGAATTGAAACTTAGAATCACAGTGTACATCAGAATATATACATAAATGCATAAATAAAGAATATTAAAGAACACAAGAATACAACCTATAACTCTTCCTGAAATAATTATACACAATTGATATTTAGCCATTGAGGGAGGGTGCCTCTCTGGAGTCGGTCTGAATCTTAGAAATAGCAGTCAAATCTCCCTCAAGCTAAATCATACTGACTTAAAAGGCATCGGAGTGGCTGTGTGGTAAGTAGCTTGCTTACGAACCACAATCATGAGTCCAACACACTAACCACTAAGCCACTAACCACTAACCACTAAGCCACACACCTTCACTACATAGACAGATACACACACATACACAGGCACACATATTTTATCAATCCTGGAAGAATGAAAATCAAAGATGACTTCTATGAAATCTGAACTCAGAACGCAAAGAGCAAGACGAAATACAGCAAGGAATTTTGACTGATGCTATAATAATTTTTATCACCCAACAATCACCCTAGACTGGTAGTATTTTTTATTGGCCCAAGCAAAACGAAAGACAAAGCTGGTCTCAGCAAGATCAAAACTCAGAACATAAAGAATCCCAACTAATACTACAAGGTAAATCCAGAACAAATACCATGATGTGTCGTGTATAATGCTCCTCTTCATCATTTGCTGTCCATTAGTAAAGTTACAAAAAAAAAAACAGTTACCCTCCCATGCCATACAGGCCAGTTTCCTGGTTTCATCATCATCATCATCATCATCGTTTAACGTCCGCTTTCCATGCTAGCATGGGTTGGACGATTTGACTGAGGACTGGTGAAACTGGATGGCAACACCAGGCTCAATCTGATTTGGCAGAGTTTCTACAGCTGGATGCCCTTCCTAACGCCAACCACTCAGAGAGTGTAGTGGGTGCTTTTACGTGTCACCCGCACGAAGGCCAGTCAGGCGGTACTGGCAATGGCCACGCTCAAAATGGTGTATTTTATGTGCCAGCCGCACAAGAACCAGTCCAGGGGCACTGGCAATGATCTCGCTCGTGGCATATAAATTCCTCACCTGGATGGGATGCCAGTCTGTCACAGGATAACTCACTTTTGCCAGCTAAGTGGACTGGAGCAATGTGAAATGAAGTGTTTTGCTCAAGAATACAATGTGTCACCTGTTCCAGGAATTGAAACCACAATTTTACGATCATGAATCCAACACTTGAACCACTTAGCCACATACCTCCATGAACATGATGGCTGTCAAATGAATGTTCTTATTCAGTAATCTTGGATGGTGAGTAAGGTAGTTCATGTCACCACCTACCAGACTGCTTCTTTGGACCTCCATGCCAAGTACCAAGTGCTGTACAAGATTACAAAGAGTAAGGTTGACAATGGGGACTGCCTCAGAATAGCAGTACACTTGCCAGTTGATGACCAACCATTGTCTCATGGCAGAAATCTTCCACTTCACTGCAGTAACGTTCAAGTCGTTCAAGTCGTTGGTCTAGGACTCCTCCACCTTGTCACTTATCCAACATCCTGTTGTCAACGGTCTTCACTATATCTTCGGCACAGAAGGCTAAGAGGTCGTTAGACTGGGGTGACACCTGATTCTCTAACGATGCCATCAATTCATTGCCTTCTACAAAAGACACATACATAAACACACACATATCCATATGCATACACACACATAAATCCACACTAATTTAATTAATTCTGTCTTGTTACATTGTGTAACCCTTGGCTTCCTAACGGTTGGTGTGAAGGTGATAATGTAATATGTTGAACGAAAACAAAATAAAACTAAGATGTAATTGATATTTTTATAAACCATCCATATTAATGATTTTACAATAATTTTACATAATACTTGGATTTTTATAGCCTTTCTTTCCACTGAAAATGGACAGCAAGGCTATTGTTCATGTCTGATCCACACGTTCATAGCTTTAGCTGTAGTTTTAGATTTCATTGTTGCCTTTTTTTTTTTTATCTGAAAATATTATGTATGGGTACTAGTGTGTGTATGTGTGCATGTGCGTGTGAGTGTGTGTGTGTTTGTGTGTTTGTGTGTTTCTCTCCCAGATTATTTCTCTCACACACATTCACATAAGCACACATACATAAATATATATAGATAGATATACATACATACACATATACATACACACACTCACACACATATATGTATCGAAATATATATATATATAGACAGACACACACACACATTTATATCACTTATACAAGTATATATCATTTATGTATACATACATATATATGCATGTATACACACATTATGCCTCCCAAACTTTAATAAATTTCAGCCTATGGTAATACATCTGTCAAAAGAATAACACAAGTATGAATGTATATATTGTGTGTGTATAGGTAGATGTATATATATATATATATATATATATATATATATATATATATATATATATATATATATATATATATATATGTATATATATCTGTATCTCTCTCTCTCTCTCTCTCTCTCTTTCCCTATATATATATATACACACACACATATGTATGTATATATATACAGATATTTGTGATCATAAAATATCAAATGATTGTTATAAATATATCATCTATTATCACTTTGATGCACAAACCCTTCCAGTCATAAACATAATTTTGAGACCAAACATATATTTTTCTGTGAGTATCCTTGTGTGTCTATACATGTATTTCTGTGTGCATATGTATTTGTGTGTATGCGTGTAGGTGTGTGTACATATATAAGAGCCCTTAAATTTTCTGAACAGAAAGCAGCTATTATATGAATGGCTCCGTATGATTCAAATAGATGTCATTAGAACACAGAAAGAAAATACTGTTACAAGAATGGAAATGTAATACTATTGAAATAAGTATAGTGGATCAGTATGCTATAGCCAGAGCAGCATAGATTTTCCATAAACCAACATAGGCATAACACAAAGCAGCCCATTAATAAGTTTTAGTCAAGGAGTATCTGGGATACGAGTAAGAAGTGCCCAATATCTTTACAAATAACAGTACAGGCACATAAAAATTCTGTTGGGGGTGTGGGAAGGATTAGAGAGAGAAAAAGACGAAAATCACATGAATTCCTTAGAAATATCAAGGCCTTCCTCACATGAGAATTAGATAGATAGATAGATAGATAGATAGATAGATAGATAGATAGATAGATAGATAGATAGATAGATAGATAGATAGATAGATAAGCATGCACACATACTCACTCATGTATACATGCATGTGTGTGTGTGTGTGTAATATTATACATATATTATTTGTATCATCATCATCGTTTAACATCTGCTTTCCATGCTGGCATGGGTTGGTAGCTTTGACTGAAGACTGGCAAGCCAAGAGGCTGCACTAGGCTCCAATCTGTTCTGGCAAGGTTTCTACAGCTGGATGCCTTTCCTAATGCCAGCACTCTGAAAGTGTATTGGGTGCTTTTTACATGCCACCAGCATGGGGGCCTCTCAAGCAGCACTGGCATCAACCACACTTGAATGCATATACATATATATATATATATATATATATATATATATATATATATACATACATATATATATATATATATATACATACATATATATATATATATATATATATATATATATATATATATATATATATATATATATATGTATATATATGTGTGTGTGTGTGTGTGTATGCATATATATATATATATGCATATATATTATTATAAAGTCATATATTAATTAATATCGATTTATAATAATATTTTACCCATTGCCCATGTTCTCATACTGAATATATAAGACGCAGTAAATATTTTCTGCGGATATATTCCTGGAATTAGTGCGCCAAAACGAAGACTTTTGAATTTTACCATTAAGCTGTAATTAGCAGAACCATATGCACGCGCACCCATGGCGGTGGGCAACTCTGTATACGATTCTGATGATTACGGTTAAATTACAAATCAGGCTGATGAGGAATAGACAAATGGTAAGAATCTGTTAAATCCGAAACTAGTTCCTGTTTAATAATGCTTTTTTAGGTGATTTTAAATGTCTTGCCCACTCACGTTTTTGGTATGCTGCTATATTTCATGTTGAGAACAATTTAGGTCTTAATAGACACAAGATGTGATCTATTTCTAGCGCATTAATTGTCCACGTTAGTGGTCGACGTTATTTTTAAAAATATATGCATATATATATATGTATGCATATATATATGTATATATATGTGTGTGTGTGTGTGTGTGTGTATGTGAGGAGGTGCAATGGCCCAGTAGTTAGAGCAGCAGACTCGCAGTCATAGGGTCACAGTTTTGATTCCCAGACCTGGTGTTGTGAGTGTTTATTGAGCGAAAACACCTAAAGCTCCATGAGGCTCTGGCAGGAGGTGGTGGCAAACCCTGCTGTACTCTTTCACCACAACTTTTTCTCACTCTTTCTTCTTGTTTCTGTTCCACCTGTATTTCAAAGGGCCAACCTTGTCACACGCTGTGTCATGCTGAATCTCCCCTGAGAACTGCGTCAAGGGTACATGTGTCTGTGGAGCGCTCAGCCACGTGAACCCTCGTCATCGTCAGAGTGCCATGATATGTGTGTGTGTGTGTGTGTGTGTGTGTGTGTGTGTGTGTGTGTGTGTGTGTGTGTGTGTGTGTGTGTGTGTGTGTGTGTTTGAATATATTTATTGTATGCATATATATGTATGTGCATATTAAATTATTAAATATACTTCATTTATTCAGTCAAGAAATCAAGTTTCATACTATTCCTTTTTAGTGGTTGAGTGTAAATAAGAAGAGGTTAACACTAATTTTTGTGTGAAGAATGTAACAAGGAAATGAGACACCGTTTTAACATTAACATATTTTTAATGTTGTGAATGAAAGCAAGGAGCTGCTGTGTCTCAGTCAAAATATATACAATACTCACATGGAGAGTTCATAGCAAATATTGGAGTTGTCACGACTTAAGCAAAGCATTTTGTAAATAATGAGCATATTTTTCAGAATATGTGGTCAGAGAAAATAGCAGTAGTCGGAACATTTCAGTGTAGCTCTTGCATCCTGTCCTGGTGTAGGCAAACAAAAAGAGAGATCTGTGCTTCTTGGCATCCAAGCAGCAAGAGAGAGAGAGAGATTCACAACCACTGGAATATGTATATCTCAGCTGTGACAATACCTGGTGGCATTTACTAACAAAGGGACATAATTCAGCTAACCTTGCTAGTCTACTACAGCATCTCCAATCTGAGATCATTGTCGGTAACTTTCAGAATTTGTAGCAGAGCAGATTAAGGTAATAACACAAAGGGAGGAGGAAAGGAAAAAAAACATTATTGTTTGTCATTAATACCACAGTTCATATTGAACTATCAAATTCCATATTCTGACTGCAATAAGACATGCAACTATTTACCAGCAACAAACTAATATGAAAGAACTATTCTTTTACAAGTGAATTACCATATTTTAAAGAGAGTAGTAATTGAATTTCTCTTTTAGTTCTCTACTGACAAACTTTACATCAGTCACATTACTACAGAGTAAGCTACTTGCATGTTGCATTCTAAATTCTATGGTTTTGGCTGATAGCGCTGACATTACCAATCTATTACAGATGCAGACTATATCATCATTTGCATTAAGAAGCATTAATTACCTTTCTCCGACAGACATTGCATTAGTATTTTCACAGGGATTATCAAACTGCTTTTCTTGGACGATCTTCACATGTTATTTTTGGAATGTCTAATTTTAGAAGCCACATTGGACATTAGCCATTAAGTAACTAACACAAGTGGACAACAAGCTGAACTGTACGCATGCCTATTTGTCCGTGTGTGTGTGTGTGTGTGTGTGTGTGTGTGTGTGTGTGTGTGTGTGTGTGTGTGTGTATGTGTGTGTGTGTGTGTGTGTGTGTGTATGATATGTGTATCATGATCATCATCATTTTAAGATTCAATAAACTCAGAGTTTATAGAGGCTGGTTTTTCTATGGCTATTTCCTGTTTCTAAGCAAGGTTAATATTTCCTCATGATCAGGCATGTCTTCTTAGAATTTTGGAAATGAATGACACTGCTTGTATGACAGACAATGGCAATCAAACAACATCATGACAACATGATACAAACATGCACAAATTCATGCTCATGCACTTATAGACAGATCTTTAAATGTGGTGGGCTTCTTTTAGTTTCTGTCAACCAATGCTACTCACAAGGTTGACCTAGGGCTGAATGCAGAGATACCTGCCCAGGGTGTCATGAGGTGGAATTGAACCCGAAATTATAAAATCAAACTTCTTTACTACACATCCATGTCTATGCCTATTCACACACACACACATATACATATACATTATGTGTGTGTGTGTGTGTGTGTATATATATATATATATATATATATATATATATATATAAGTTCAAAAAAACAAAAAACAATAACAAAAAAACAACAAAGTGAGGACGTGATACGAATAGTGTTATTGGACGCTCAGGAAAGGAAGGAGATATATATATATATATATATATATATATGTATGTATATATGTATGTATATATATATATATATATATATATATATATATATATATATATATATACATACACACATATGTGTGTGTGTGTGTGTGTGCATGTATGTGTTATTGTGGCCTAAGCTCTACAGACAGTTACATACAATGGCAAGAACTTTGGACATAGTTTACAGTGCTTCGCATCCTTTTGTCTTTTGTCTTTTTTTTTTTTTTTTGATTTGTGATACCAACATTTGACTGATCAACATTATGGTAAATGCCATTTCTTTTTCTCTGCTCCTCCCCCTACCACTTCTAATTAACAGGAACTAGTAAGTGTGATAATGGTTTTATAATTACCATCTTATTTGCTGAAATTGATTGTTACTCCATAATCACACATCACATTACTGAAGTCTCTCAAGAAAAAAGCCTGGAGTAATTTAAAGCTATTTTTGTGTCTTTTGTTGTTGTTTTTTATGTGGTTTGTAGTTTGTTCATGTTTGTGTGTGTGAAGCAACTGAAGGCCAGACAGGAAACATGTGTTCTTGGATCTGTAGAATGAAGACCATTATATTTTTCCCTATATAGTGACAAGTATTTCTTTTTGTTAGTTTCTTGTCTGGATGTCATGAGTTCTTTTAACACTTGTTTGACCACATTTTTAAAAGTACAACCTGTGCATTTTAATTGATTTTGGGAAAAACTTAAAAATTAAAAACTTGGAAGGGTTTAGTAAAACGAAAACAAATTACAACTAGTGTTTCTATTTGTAAAATGTATATAAAAACTAGTAATTCTAGGTCAAGTTTGCTTTCAGTGGTTGGGGATTATTAACGCTTTAGCATTTAAACCAGCTGTATGCAGCGCAAATATTCTATCTGTTATGTTTAAACCAGCCAGATCTGATCTCTCACACCTACTCTACAATGTCATTCTAGAAGTGCATTAATCAAATTATTGAATTCTCAAAGCTGAGAGTTACATGACTAATTCAAACCAATGTGTAAAAATAAGCTTTACATTTGACAGAATGATCTGAATGCTAAAGGGTTAAACTGCCAATATTTTTCTTTGTCATTATATTATTGTATCATCTTTTATCTTTTACTTGTCTCAGTCATTGGACTACAGCCATAGAGGGGCATTACCTTGAAGGGTTTAGTCAAACAAATTGACCCCGGTACCTATTTTTCTATATTTGGTAGTTACTCTAACCAGTCTCTTTTGCTGAATTGGGGATGTAAACAAACGAACACCAGTTGTCAAGTGATGGGTTGATGGACACACACACATACACAATAGGTTTCACACAGTTTCTTTCTATGAAATTAAATCACAAGGCATTGGGAGGCATAAGGCTATAGTAGAAGTCAGTTTTCCAAGGTGTCACACATTGGAACTGAACCTGAAACTATATGTTGCAAAGAGTGCTTCTTAACAAAAGCCATATTGTCTTAGCAAAAGAAGCTCTTATCTAGAATTAAAACGAAAGTTTAATGTCTATGTGAACACTTCAATGCAAGAATATTGTATCAGAACCAAAAACAGTTATGCAAGCTGGCTTCAAGGTGGTTCAAAGTAAGGCCTGGTATTTTGGAGTTTTTTGCTTTTTGGCAGGGAAGGTACAGTATACAAATTGTATCTATTGGGTGTTAGATTGTGTTCAGCTAGATCTATTGTAAAAAGAGGTTTTTTGTGTGGGTAGCGGCTGTGTTGAATACATACAACATTATAGGTGTGACTGAGATCATAGTACTCTGAGAATTCATGTGGGTTACGGCTCAGTGGTTAGAGTGTCAGGTAGTGAGTTTGATTCTTAAACTGGGCAGTGTGTTGTATTCTTGAGCAAGACACTTTATTTTCCTGTTTCTCTAGTTCACTCAGCTGTAGAAATGAGTTACAATGTCACTGGTGCCAAGCTGTATTGGTCTTTGCCTTTCCCTTTGATAACATCGGTGGCAGCATGGAGAGGGGAGACTGGTATTCATGGGTGACTGCTGGTCTTCCATAAACAATCTTGTCCAGACTTGTGCCTTGGAAGGGAACTTTCTAGGTGCAAACTCATGGTTATTCATGACTGAAGGGGGTCTCTTTATAGAGTGTGTGATCTCACCTGCATATATCATGAAATTTGTTGTTGTTGTGGTGGTTGGTGTAGATGTGTCTAACACACATAGATTGAAGAAAATAGGGGATAGGATTCAAACTTGTGGGTCTCCTATCTTATGTGTCTTCTTTCTCATCTTGATTGTCATTGCTTTCATAAATATTTGTCTTGCTGATATGGCAAGAAATAGATGTTTTGTAGCTTCTGGGTTCTGTAAGAAATCACTAATCTGAGAGCTAATTAGTTTTGATAGTGCTTTACTAGAGTTCCTCAATGATAACTGAGACTTGTCAAACATCTGCCACTGTCAATAAAAATAATGTAAGCTGTAAAGGGAGAGAAATAAAAAAAACCCGTTGTATTATTCGCAAGTAGAAAGAAACAATCTATTTTTTCATTAAGTTAATGATACATCTCGACAGCAGTAAAAATATAAGACATCTGATTATCAACTTGAATTAGTAAAGAAGCTACTCTATTCAAAACTCTACTTTATCAAACAGAGAGAACCTGAATCAACGAGGGAGTCTTGATGTGGTCGTCTGTTTCGTCTAGAAGTAGTAATCAAACCTTTTTAAAATTATTCTCTGCTATCTTTAAAAAACACACTGGATATTGCAGTTCTAGATGCTGGGGAAAAACAGGATGGGCATGGTTGGAATGCCCCTGATTATCCCACTATTCAATCAGTGCTGATCCAGATTAAATAACAAC
>NC_142931.1:80484708-80502208 GCF_046866305.1 Octopus bimaculoides | reverse complement strand
CACACATGTTCACATACACACAGATATATTCACACAAATGTATATATATATATATATATAAATATATATATATATATATATATCAACACACACATATTCACCTACATATACACACACACATATATATATATATATTCACACGTACACACATTCACATTCTCATCCACTTGATTGATTTATTTTTGCATTCTGCGCTTGTTTGGATTCTCTCATCGTCCTGTGGTAATTTGCAAATCACAGTTCATCTGTTACTGCATAGTTCACAGCTTTATAAAGGCATGCATGCGTGTGCATGTGTGTGCACATTTGCATGTGTGTGTGTGTGTGTATATATATGTATATATACATCTATGTGTGTGTGTGTTTGTATGTCAGTAATGAATGTGTATGCACGTATATTTATTATTATATTTGCAAATCAAATTGTTTCACAAACAGCAATATTCTGAATAAAGTGAACTCAATACACTAAGTAGAGAAGATATATTTTATAATATATTAATTACAGTTGACTGAATGTGCATTACTTTAAGTTTCTTCCTAAACAAAGTAATCTGCTAATGTTCTCTCACCCAACCAAAAAGTTCTTTCAAATGTTACAGTTTTATCATTAACATTTGGTAGCAAAGATTAGACATGATGCATACATAAATCCAATTGTTCAATAAAATACCAGCAAAAAAATATACCAAATATAAATTTACATATATGCATATTGTGTCAATATATATATGTACATACATACATGTGAGTGTGTGTGCATGTATATGTATGGTGTATGTATGTATGTATCTATCTATCACCCTCTCTCTCCCTCTTTCTCTCTCTCTCTCCATCTGCCCGAAGCTCGTCGAAACGCCGGTGTTAAAACGTGGGTAGCTGATGAAGTAGAATGTTCTCTATGTGGCTCGTGTGTTCTCGTCTACGTTTGTTTGCAATGTCCTGTACCCAGATATGCACCTATACATACAGGTGGATGTCGGTATGCACATACCTGTACGTATATATGCATATACTCATTTACTTTTATATATATATATAGATACATACATACATACATAGAGAGGGACAGGGAGAGAGAGAGAGCACAAAAGAGAGGGAGGTATTTATTTGTCAATATCTGGGAGGAGCTTTGGAAAGACCACTATAAGGTTATTATCCAGGCATGGCTGTGTGGTAAGAAGCTTGCTTCCCAACCACATGGTTCCAGGTTCAGTTCCACCACATACCACTCTGGGCAAATCTCTTCTATTACGGCCTCAGGCTGACCAAAGCTCTGTGAGTGGATCTGGTAGATGGAAACTGAAAGAAGCCCATTGTATATACATATATGTATATATTTGTGTGTGTGTGTGTGTGAGAGAGAGAGTCTGTGTTTGTCCCCCAATCATCACTTGACAACTGACGTTGGTGTGTTTATGTTCACATAACTTAGCGGTTCAGCAAAAGAGGCCAATAGAATAAATAGTAGGCTTGCAAAGAATAGGTCGTGGAGTTATTTGTTCGACTAAAGGCAGTGTTCCAGAATGGCCGCAATCAAATGACTGAAAGAAGTAAAAGAATAAAAGAATATATATATATATATGTATATACACACTCTCTAAGTTGAAAAAGTCATAAAGACTGAAGCTGGTATTAAAATGTTCTTCGTGATAAAATTATTTTAGCATTTTCTACCTTGTCTTATTTTCCTTTTATATATATATATATATATATATATATATATATATATATATATATATATATATATATATATATATATACACACACATATACATACACATCTAGCACATTTTAGTTTTTCACTTTTTGACAAATACTTTCGATCAGAAATATAGCTTGAGAGTAGTTATGTGTGAAACTACACTAGTGGGTGAATTAAATGTTTATCGTTGTACTTATATGGCAAATATCTTTTGAGAAACACATGAACAACATTTAATCGCATTACACCTTCTTTATGAATTGAAGATCTCTTATTAGAGTATAAAATCACCTGTTGTTTATTCATTCAATTTTTTTTTTAATGTATAAATATCAGAATTCACCACATAATCAAACCCAATGAGCTGGGAACAATGGACACAGAGAAAAAAAAAATTAACATTATTTTTAAAATACAGCTAAAAGTTTTTAATAAGATGCTTGCAAAATTTGGTGAATAATTATGTTTAAACCAAAATGAATATGTAATTATTTCTGTCTTAATTATAATGGCTATCAGATCAGTCGTTTGCAATTAATAATACAACAGATGAAATACTAAATACTATTTAGTTAAATGTCACTATCTCCCAGTGGAATCAATAAGATAAGCAACAGACATATATTTGCAATAGAGTGGTTGATAGTATCATCCTATTTTTTATGACTAAAAAAATCTGTTTCAAAATTTATTACATACTGGGAAGATGCATGGCTTAATGGTTAAGATATTCAGCTTATGATCGTAAGGTCAGAAGTTCAATTTCTAGGAGTGCATTGTATCCTTGAGCAAGACACTTTATTTCACATTGTTCTGGTTCACTCAGCTGGCAAAAATGAGTTGTACCTGTAATTCAAAGGGCCAGCCTTGTCATATTTTGTTTCATGCTGAATCTTCCTGAGAAATATGTGAAAGGTACATGTGTCTGTGGAGTGCTCAACCACTTGCCCAATAATTTTGTGAGCAGGTTGTTCCATCAAGTGGAACCCTTGTCATTGTAATTTATGGAATGCCTGCTACAAACTGGGTAATTTGTGACATTCTTTATGTGACATTCCAGGCAAGACAACTTATGAATCTCTTCCAGACAACTAAACTGGTTCCAAATTTTGGCACAGGACCAGCAATTTCAGAAGAGGGGGTAAGTCGATTACTTCCACCCTAGTGTTCAACTCTGGAAGGATGAAAGGCAAAGTTGGCCTTAGTGGAACTAGAACTCAGAATATAAAGACAGACGAAATGCCGCTAAGCATTTTTCCCAGCGTGCTAATGATTCTACCAGATCACCACCACCACCACAACAATAATAATAATGGTTTCAAATTGTTGGCATAAGGCCAACAATTTCAGAGGAGGGTGTAAGTTGGTTACATCACCCCCGATATTTGAATGGTACTTATTTTATCAACCCCAAAAGAATGAAAGGCAAAGTCAACCTTGGTGGAAATTTGAACTCAGAATGCAGAGACAGATAAAATACTGCTAAGCCTTTTTCCTAGCATGTTAATGATTCCATCAGCTTGTCACAACAACAATGATAGTAATAATAATAATAATAATAATAATAATAATAATAATAATAATAATAATAATAATAATAATAATAATAATAATAATAGAAACAATAAATAAACATTAATAATACAACTATCATTTTCTTTTTCCAAAGAATTTTTATTATGCCTGATGATACCTGACAGAAGCAACACCAAAATATCAGCTCAATCACATATAATTCTATAGAAACAAAAATCTAAGCAAATGCTTAAAGAATGTCTCGTTTCTACTAAGAATTTTTGATGAACCTTTCTAGTTTTGCTATTTCACATAAGAGATTCTCAACTACTTTCTCTAAAGAAATAAATGGCCCATTTTTGCATGAAATCTTTCAAAAACCAATCACAGATTTCTATAATTGGCAAACTCATGAAATGCAAAATTTTCCAGACATCTTTATTTTCTTTGATTTCCCTGTCTCTCTCTTTCATTATACATACAAATATATATATATATATATATCATATACATATTATTTATCCATTTATCTTGCCTTGTTCTGCACTTCTCCAAAATCTCTACTCTTTATGTATTAGCAACCTTTAATCATATATACCAAAATAATTCTTCAGATTGTAAATCATCCGAGTAGAAATTCGACTTCTGGTTATATGGACTTCTTTCTTCTATTTCTATGGTTTCTTGCACACACACACACACACATTTATATACTACCTCTTAACTTCATATGGTTGTTGAATCTATCTATCTTTAATGAGAATCTATCAACTTCACACACACACACACACGCACACACATACACACACACACACACACACACACACACACACACACATATATATATGCATGTATATATGTGTGTGTGTGTGTCATCATCATCATTTAACATTTGTTTTCTATGCTAGCCTGGGTTGGACAGTTTGACTGGAACTGGTAATGCCAGGGATTACATCTGGCTTCATTTTCTGTTCTGGTTTCTACAGCTGGATGCCCTTGCTACTGCCAACCACTCCACAAAGTGGACTGGATGCTTTTTATGTGACATCAGCACTGGTATCAATTCTGCTGTGCTGGCAGGTCTTCTTGAGTATAGTAATGCATCAGATATCTCAGTCCTTAGTCATCTCCTTCATAAGCATCATATATATATACAAAGAATAAGTCCTGGGGTCGATTTGCTCGACTAAAGGTGAAGCTCCAGCATGGCCACAAGTCAAAAGACAGAAACAAGTAAAAGAATAAAAGAATATAAATATATATATATATATATATATATATATATATATATATACGGTATGAGAGATTTTGGTATCCAGAAGACCCAAGATGGCTGGTAGGCTATGTAAGTGCCTTGGCTTTGTTGTCTCATTTTATTTAATACACACATATAAATATATATGTATTTTGTTTCAAATTTGTGTGAATGTGTATAGAATAATATAACATTATTTTTTTTTAATGTTGAAATGCCATAATAAAAATGTGTAAACCAGACCATGTTTTAACTTTATTCAACTGATATATATATATATGTATATATCTTTACATGTCTGTCTATCTATCTATTTGTGCGTGCATGCGTGCGTGCGTGTGTGCGTGGACTTTACCTTCCATCCTTTCAGGGTTGATGAAATAAGTACAAGCTTAGTAGTGGGATCAACATAATTGATTATGTCTCCCAAAAATTTCAGGTCTTGAGCCTATAGTAGAAAAGGTGTGTGTGTGTGTGTGTGTGTGTGTGTGTGTGTGTGTATGTGTGTGTGTGTGCATGTGCATGTGTATGTGTGTGTGTGCATGTGTATGTTTGTACATGAGAACAGCTTCCATTCAGTTTCTATATATCCGTTTCAATGACAGGGCATTGGTAGATCCAAGGTTTAGTAGATGCTTTCCCAGGGTGTCATGAAGTGAGATAGAATTTGGCTGTGTGTTTGTGTATATATGCATAAATGATGGCCTCTCCTGTCATTAGATGACGTCTGAGGATTCGACAATTTCTTACTGGACAACCACACAGATGATTTGTTTATAGTGATCAAATGTTTGTGTAGACATAAGCTCACTCCCTCCATCAGATCGACATTACCTGTACAGGTGCAACATGTCAGATGTCAAAATGATTGCAAAGCAACATGAAACGAAGTGCTTTGCTCAAGAACACAATGCAATGCCTGGTCTGGGGACTGAACCCATGATCTCGCAATCGAGAGTGTAACACCCTAACCACTAAGCCATGTGCTTTCACATACATATATACATACATGTATGTGTTGCATTTATATCAATACAAAACTCATATACATTGTCATATACAGCATTTATACAAAATGGGAGAGGTTAACAGAATTCCGATAACTCTGTGTAACTAACTATCTGAGTACCGAAAATCTAATTTGTATTGAATTAGAACTACATCATTCATTTATTGCGGGCTGTCAAATATTTATTTCCATTCTCAACTACTTTATCTGTAAATATATGTGCGTGACTGTGCATATGGCTGAGAATGCGGGCATGTCTATGTATGCATCTATATGTGTATATGTCTGCACTAGTATGTCTGTGTGTGTGTGTGTGTGTGTGTGTCTGTATGCATGTATGTATATATATACATATGTATATATAAATAAATAAATAGGTATGTATACACACACATACATACACACAAAGGAAGAAAGATAACATACATGCATGCACATAGATACATTCATAAATATGGGTGTGTGTATATTGTGTGTGTGTGTATGCCTTGTTTTCCCACCCATATATATATATATATATATATATATATATATATATATATATATATACACACACACACACACACATACACACACACACACATGCACAACATGTGCTCGCACATATGCCTCATGCACACAGACACAAACACTCCTACACACATGTAAGTAAAGACATCAAGAATTAGAATGCATTCCTCTAAAAAAAGGAAAAAAAAAATCATATAATCCTTTCAGTGGGAACTTAACTCACTTAAAAATCATTCCCCAAGGCTTTATGTAAATGAAATGTCACACAATTTATTATCGGTGGCTTCTTTCTCTATCAGCTGTACCGTTAATTCTTGCTGCACCAAGTATATATATACATACATACATATATATATATATATATATATATATATATATATATATATATATATATATATTTATGTATATGTAAGTATGTATATATGTATGCATGTATGTATGTATCTATGTATGTATGTATGTATTATTCTGCATATATATGTTTTAACTAAATATATGACATCCTGCTTATATGATAATGAATCTGAATGGATGTGCACAGAAAATACCTACATACACATGCACACACACATATATACCCACAGAATCAAACATGCATATACATCACCAAACTGACAAACACACACACACACACACACACACACACACACACACACACACACACACACAGCCAAATTTACATGCACGTATTAATATTGGATATCTATTTTTTAATGGAAGCAAAAACAGAATATATATGAATTTTTTAAAAATACGAAAATTAGCTAATTTCAGAATTTGAATGAATTATTAAGAGCAAGAGGTAATGGAAGTGTTGGATAAAAGCACTAAACTGATTTAAATAATCACTCTATACATTTAATTTATCATACTATCTTCTTTTTAGCCTTGTAGTCTTTGCTTCAATCTGGCAATTATGTCTGTTGCATCTTTCGTTAATGATCAGAATGTCGTGTAGTATGCGGTAATGATAAGAGGGGGTGGGGTGGGGGTATGTTGCGAGTAAGGATGACAGCGCTGTTTAAGAAGCTGCTTAGTGTCATGCAGGTATTGAGTGCATAGCTGTCATGTTTTGTGGTGAGTTTTGGCAGGAGTGTGTGGTGTGGAATGAAATGGGATGGGTGGGGCAGCGAGAAGTCTCATAACTTGTTCAGAGATAGAAATTGCATCTCATAAGGACCTTTCTGCAGAGATTTCATGACTGCTAGAGGAAGAGTTAAAAAAAAAGAAAGGTAAGAAAGACTCAAAACTCAAATATTCCTCTCACACTAGGAAGCAATCCACCAAAATATATAGTATCATCTCTAGACTAGAATGCATGCAACGGAATAGAATCTACTAAAAGCACCAAAGGACCAAGTGGAGGTATTAAACCATCACATAGGTGCATGCATATGGTAAGAAGTTTGCTTCCCAACCGGATGGCTTGGGGTTCAGTCCCACCGTGTGACACCTTGGACAAGTGTCTTCTATTACATTTTCAATTCAACTAAATTCATGTGTGTTAGATATAACAGATGGAAACTGTAAAAAGCCCATTGTGTACATAGGCACAGTTGTGGCTGTGCGGTAAGAAGCTTATTCCCAACCGGACCCACTGCATGGCACATTGGGCAAATGTTTTCTACTATAGCCACAGGCCAACCAAAGCCTTGTGAGTGGATTTGGAAGACTGAAACTGAAATAAGTTTATTGTGTATGTGTGTGTGTGTGTTAGTATGTGTCAGATGTACCATCCTGAGCGTGACCGTTGCCAGTACCGCCTGACTGGCCTTGTAGGGTTTTCGAGCGAGATCGTTGCCAGTGCCCCTGGACTGGCTCTTGTGCGGGTGGCACATAAAAGACACCATTTCGAGCGTGGCCGTTTTCATGCGGGTGACACGTAAAAGCACCCACTACACTCTCTGAGTGGTTGGCGTTAGGAAGGGCATCCAGCTGTAGAAACTCTGCCAAATTGGATTGGAGCCTGGTGTAGCCATCCGGTTGCACCAGTCCTCAGTCAAATCGTCCAACCCATGCTAGCATGGAAAGCGGACGTTAAACGATGATGATGATGATGATGATATATATATATATATATATAAATAAACATAATTAAGGGATCAGTAAACATTTGCTTCACCATATACCGAAGTTCAGAAATAGCAGCTAAAAAAGCTGAGACTCCAACATATAGCATTACTTGTAACTCACAAAGGCAAAATGATGAAGGAAATTGAGTATTATCACTCATGATCCAAAAACGCGTCTACGATTAACTTTGGAATGGTTAGTTTTCATTGTTTTTTCTTCTTGTTGTTGCCTTTGTGAGTTACAAGTAATGCTATCTGTTGGAGTCTCAGCTTTTTTAGCTGCTATTTCTGAACTTCGGTATATGGTGAAGCAAATGTTTGCTGATCCCTTAATTATGTTTATAAATATATATGAACTTTTAAATAAGTTCTCCACCGATAACGGTGCTTACATACCGAAGGGCTTGGTAAAAATTATTAATTGTTGATTTATTAATAAATTAATAAATTGATAAACCTTTACCCTTTTAATTTGTAATATATATATATATATATATATATATATATATATCTATATATATATATATGCATATATCTATGTGTGTTTGTCTCCTTGTCACCATTTGACAACTGGTGTTGGCATGCTTACATCCTTGTAACTTAGTGGTTCAGCTAAAGAGTTCGATAGAATAAGTACCAGGCTTTAAAAAAAAGCCCAGGTTGATTTGTAAGGCAGTGCTCCAACATGGCCTCAGTCAAATGGCTGAAACAAGAAAAAAGAATAAAAGTATGAGTGTGTGTGTGTGTTACTCTCACTTTGTTATAAACAAGTGTCACTGTCACACAAGTTGTGTCCTTTGATTCCAATTTTAATTAGAAACAGGTTACGTTTGATAACAGAAAAATCTATCTCAACAAATTCCATCTGTCCCATGCAAACAACCAATCAGAGTGGAGATTTAACCAGAATATGATTTCACAAAACCTTGGGATTCCTCTTGCCACAGCCAACAGAATGATTGCACAATTCAGTCGCCAGCAAATTCACAAGCAAAGGAAAGAATTAACAGCCTCCAGTTCAGGTTGGCCTTGGCTCCATGACAAACGTCTTTGGGCGGGCAAGCAAACTGTTGAAAATAATGTCAATTGTAAGGCAGCAGCTGTTTCAGAGAAACTCCAAATGAGTTACAGTACTTCTGTGAGATAACTCTATGAACTTGGCTACTATGGCAGAGCAGGAAGCTCCTTCTTAAGCCAGTAAATATCCAAAGATGGTGCCTACTTTTGAGATGGCTGTGTGTATGAAAGTATATATCATCATCATCATCATCATCATCATCATCGTTTAACGTCCGCTTTCCATGCTAGCACGGGTTGGACGATTTGACTGAGGACTGGTGAAACCAGATGGCTACACCAGGCTCCAATCTGATTTGGCAGAGTTTCTACAGCTGGATGCCCTTCCTAACGCCAACCATTCAGAGAGTGTAGTGGGTGCTTTTACGTGTCACCCGCACGAAGTCCAGTCAGGTGGTACTGGCAACGGCCACACTCAAAATGGTGTATTTTACGTGCCACCTGCACAGGAACCAGTCCAGCAGGACTGGCAACGAACTCGCTCGAATGTCTTTTCATGTGCCACTGGCACAAGTGCCAGGAAGGCCACGTTGGTAACGGTCACGCTCAAATGGTGCTATTTATATGCCACCAGTATGAAAGCCAGACAGCTGGTGCTCTGGCAACAATCACGCTTGGACGGTGCTCTTAGTGATTTACTGGTACTGGTGCCATCACGATTTCGCTTTCGCTTGCCCCAACAGGTCTTCGTAAGCTGGGTTTCGTGATATATATATATATATATATATATATATATATATATATATATATATATATATGGGTAATTAGTTTACTAGTTTGCTCACAGTTGGGTATTCAGAATAGGTTATTCAACGGTTATATATATATATATATATATATATATACCAAACATACTTGTTGCTTCCAAAACTTGTTTATAAAATGTTGTTATATATGTGTGTGTATGTGTGTGTGTGTGTGTGTGTTTAAAGTCAGAGAGCTATAGCAATGTACATCAAGCATTTCCTCTTATTGCAATGATAATTATTCATCGATATGAATATAGTGGATCGAAACCTCCCCTTTGATTCGCTTCCAGAAATTAGTAAATCAAACTACAAAATTTTCAACAATAAAACAGACACTCATCAACATGCTGAGACTCAGAATTGAACCAGAGCTCTTTACGTTTCCACTCTGACACTATGTCAGCTGAGCTGCTTCGGCCACCTGGAAACAAACTCGTGATTTGTTTTAATATATATTTACTATCATTAAAATAAGAATATTGTGTTAATGTAATCTAAATGAGATGCATTAAATAATGGGTGGAGGAAAAAAATTGTTACTGATTAAAAACTAATTCAAAACATAACAGGTTTTTTTTGTTTCATTTGTTTGTTTATTAGGCTATTTTACATGTTTTAGATTTGTCTGTAATCTGTATATTTACATAACTAATAGACAAGACATGTTGTCTGTTTTGCAAATACTCTTCTTATCACCATACACTTTTATCATCAGAATGACAGGTTTAGTCAAAACACACAGCAACTCAGTGGAATTAGTAGCGATCAAAACCCTTACAAGTTATGCCTTTAAATAAAGTGCATATTGAACAGTATAGCTCCTTGTATAAAACAATGAGATTGTCATAACTACAGTACCTTTCATCATAGTCTTTCAATTATGAGTGAACTGAGATTACAAGTCAACTCCAAATTTTACTTCAAACAGCTAACTTAAATCCTTCTCAAATCAAAGCCTACCATCTTTAAATTAGGAAAGAGGACATTAAAAAATAGATTCTCACACACATACAGACATACAGGGATTTGTTTGCGTATGTGTTTGTGTGTGTGTATAAGAAGCATTTATCAGTTTTTCAGTTTAGTGATGCTAGTGGAGGAGGATGAAGAGCAACTTCTGAAGTGATTGTGACATCCAGTCTTCAGCCTGTTGCCTCAGTTGCTGATATTTTATACACATACTTTCTCTCTCATACACATACAAACACACATTTGCTTCTCTAATGATGAGCAAAAACACCAACAACAAAAATAATGTCATTTTGCATTTCTAATATCTAATTAGTCATGAAATTTTGGATAAAATACCCATTTTCCAAAAGTGTTTACAGAGCAAGAAAAAAATGTCCATTAGCTTGGCATGTCAGTTCTGCGTATGTTACACAGACCAGGCATTCTGAGATAATGGACATATTATTTCTACACACACAGAACCTGCATGCCAAACTAAAGAACATATTTCTCCCTTGTTCACTTTGCACTTTTGAAAAGGAATATTCTACCAAAAATTTCAGGACTAAGTCCATATTTCAATAGTAATATTTCAACATTTTTGTTAATGGGACAATTGGATTGTAACACTTCACCTACAAAGCTATAACCTTCTATAACAAACTGATTTTCTTCATATGCTTCAAGCAAGCTACAACATTCCTCTTTCTTTTTTACTGTCTTCTCTCTCTCTCTCTCTCTCTCTCTCTCTCTCTCTCTCTCTCTCTCTCTCTCTCTCTCTCTCTCACACTCTTTTTGTATACATGCAGATCTTGTGTGTACAGTTAGATGTGCGACCACTACTGTATCCGATAGAGCTCCATGTAGATTATCATTATCTAGTCAGCTATTAGTGTAATGGTTAGTCTACCACTGTGCTTACCAGAGCTACTAGTTATGACCTACAGAGCATATGTAAGGGAAAATTAAAATAAACACTAGTATAAATTATTGATTCTTATACATAAATTATTATTTCCAAGTGCATTCCAAGTAGCAAGCAGTCGAAATGGAGGGAACCTGTGGAAGAGGAAATCACAGGAAGAAGTCATGAAGCCAATCTTAGAAGGTTAAAATTCATGGAAGTGATGACAAAATACTCCAAGTGACAGAATTCAGTGCTGAAGACTCACTCAGCTTGTAAAAACATGAAAAAATGGCTGTATGATAATAATGATATTTTATTTATACACACACATTTCTAATTGATATATCATCAGTAAATATAATTATGCACATATATGTGTGTATGTATTTATGTATGTATATATATTTATGCTTATATGTATGTGTATTTATACACACTCTTTCTTTTTCTCTATCTCTCTCTCTCTCTCTCTCTCTCTCTCCCTCCCTCTCTTTCCACCTCCTTTTGCTCTCTTCCAAAATCATAAGTATGTACACATACATAAACACACACAAAAAAACTAGTCAAGCTCCTTAGAAAAGCATACACACACATACAAACCTCACAGAGAACTTGAGAATGTTTTGTGTGCATTTTTCTGAGTATCACACACACACACACACACACACACTGAAGTTTTGTATAAAGACATTTTCAGAAAGAATTCTTTTGATCTAATAAAGTTGAAGAACTACTCTTGACTGATCACTTGAAACTCACGTCGTCGTTGTTGTTGTTATTGATGCTGTTGTTAGTGTTGTTGTTGTTGTTGCTGATGCAGTTGTTTTTGTTGAAATTCTGGTTTTATTTAAAGGTTGGAATCTATTCTGAGTACTCGGTTTAATAGCCATTCCTTTCAAAAGTTCTTTTATGTTAAGTGACATTCAATAGTTTTCTATAGTCTCTTTAAGAGTAAAGCACAATTATCTCCCTTTCTCTCACTTCTTCACAAATGTGGGGTGCATCTGTGTGGTTGTGTATTTGTGCATATGTGATATGTGCATTAATACTAGAGGAAGCCAATCAGAGAGCGAGGTTTTTATTTCTAGATATAGTTATTTCTTTTCTCTTAAGTTTGTTGGTAATGGGTTTGTAGAATTAATGAATATCAGCTAAAGTATCTTTTTCCAATACAAATCAAAAGCGCTCATCACCCAATGACAGATGCTTCTGTTTCTCAGAGATCATGCAAATAATTATCTATCAATGTAGAATGCAGGATATGTAGATGGGTATTTATGCATATATGTATGCAAACACACACACACACACACACATTGGTTTGGTGGCTTGATAAGTGCAACACATAAAATTCTTGAATCTTGAGCCACTTATGTAGCTTTACAGCTAACAATATATATATATATTTATATTATATTATATATATATATATATATATATATATATATATATATATATATATATATATATATATGTGTGTGTGTGTGTGTGTATGTGTGTGTGTGAGAAAGTTGGTATGTGAAAGCACGTGGTTGGATGTATAAAAGATAATAAGAGTGAAAAAACTACAGAAGGCTTGTGTTATTTGGTTAAAGTATATATTTAAATTATGTCAGAAAAATGTTAGAAAAATGTTATAAAATCTTTTTGGTATATAAACATTGTATTTTGAGAAATAACTGGTTTCGTGTTGTCTTTTCAAATTTCTCTACTTCATTGTGTCGTGTTCGCTCCAGTCTGAGAAAGAAGAGTTCTAGATAGGGGGAGGTAATTAGGGATTTCTTCAGGTATAGGGGAGATAATCGAAATCTAGGAGGTGGTAGAATTTGATTAATTTACCATGGTTTTATTCTATATTTTTTTCCCCTTTTTTTCCCTCAGTGGGGTGATGAATTTCCTTATTTAAATGTGTTAGCAATGGTTAAGTTTGGGTTTGTATTTTTGAATGAAAAAGGTTTCCTTATTTAATCTAAATTAGATTAAATTTAATCTAAATATATATATATATATATGTGTGTGTGTGTGTGTGTGTGTGTGTGTGTGTGTGTGTGTGTGTGTGTGTGTGTGTGTGTGAAGGTGCAATGGCCCAGTGGTTAGGGCAGTGAACTCGCAGTCATAGGATCGCAGTTTCGATTCCCAGACAGGGCATATGAGAGTTTATTGAGCGAAAACACATGAGGCTCCAGCAGGGGATGGTGGCGAACCCTACTGTACTCTTTTACCACAACTTTCTCTCACTCTCTCTTCCTGCTTCTGTTGTGCCTATAATTCAAAGGATCAGCCTTGTCATACTGTGTCACGCTGAATATCCCTGAGAACTACATTAAGGGTACACGTGTCTGTGGAGTGCTGAGCCACTTGCACGTTAATTTCACGAGCAGGCTGTTCCGTTGATCGTATCAACTGGAACCCTCGATGTCGTAAGCGACGGAGTGCCAACAACATATATATATTTATATACATATATATTATATATATATATGTAATATATATATATATATATATTCATAGTATATATATATATATATATATATATATATATATATATATATATATATACATATATATATTTATATTACATATATATATATATATATATATATATATATATATATATATATATATATTTATATTACATATATATATATATATATATATATATATATATATTACATATATATATATATATATATATATGTAGTTAGCTGCAATGCTACATAAGTGTGGCTGTGTGGAAAGTAGCTTGCTTACCAACCAATGGTTCCAGGTTCAGTCCCACTTGGTCAAGTGTCTTCTATATCCTCGAGCTGACCAAAGCGTTATGAGTGGATTTGTTAGACGGGAACTGAAAGAAGCCCGTTGCAAATGTATATATATATATATATGTATGTATGTATGTATATGTTTGATTGTCTGTGTTTGTCTCCCCACCACCATCACTTGACAGCCAATGTTGGTGTGTTTATGTCTCTGTAACTTAGCAGTTCAGCATAAGAAACCGATAGAATAAGTACTAGGCTTACAAAGAACAAGTCCTGGAGTCGATTTGTTTGACTAAAGGAGGTGCTCCGGCATGGCCACAGTCAAATAACTGGAACAAATGAAAGAATAAAGTATATATATATATATATAGAAATATTAATATTTCTAAGTCTCTCCCGTAGTCTCCTATGTATATACATATATATATATATATATATATATATATATATATATGTATGTATATATATATATATATCACATCATCATTATATAAACCTTTTATCTACTTTTCCCTTGTTTCAGTCACTTGGCTGTGACCAGGCTGGGGCATTTGCCTTGAAAGGTTTCCTTGAACAAGTTGACTCCAGCACTTAGCTTATTGGTCTCTTTTGCCCAACTGAGGTGATAGCAACATTATTATTCTGCATGTTTGTTAAAGTTAGTAAAATATATTAACATTGAATCAATGAATGAATCAGTCAACTATTTAATGAATCAATTAATCAATCAGTCAATCAATCAATCGATCACTCATACGAAGGTGTGCCAAAAAGTTTCTGGCTTCAAGGATATCGCAAAATGGCTTAGTTGAAGATCCAACCTTCCAAATCATTTTACAGGGCTTAGAAAAACTGAAGGACTGCTGTAATAAGTGTGTGAATCTGAGAGGGGAATATGTTCAATAAAACCATAATTAACTGATCCCGCAATATTTTTTTACCCAAAGCCAGAAACTTTTCAGTACCCCCTCATACATGCATAAAATGGATAAAGACCCACTTTGGTAATGAATGACCATGAGATAGCATCTAGAAAGTTACCCTTCGAAGCACAAGTCCATCAAGATTGTTTATGGAAGGTCATCAGTTGCCCATGCATACCAGCTTCCCCTTTCCTCGCCACTGATGTTATCCAAGGGGAAGGCAAAGGCTGATACAGCTTGGCACCTGTGACGTCGCAACTCATTTCTACAGCTGAGTGAACTGGAGCAACGTGAAATAAAGTGTCTTTCTCAAGAAGACAACACACAGCCCAGGCCAGGAAATCAAGCTCACTAACTCATGATTGTGAGCCTGATGCTCTAACCACTGAGCCATCACATGTATGCATACATACAAATATATATACATACCTACATATATACATATATACATACATGTATGCATGCTGCATTGGAGCCTGGTACAGCCATCTGGTTTGCCAGTCTTCAGTCAAATAGTCCAACCCATGCCAGCATGGTAAGCGGATGTTAAACGATGATGATGATGATGATGATGATGATGATGATACATACATACATACATACATTACACACAAAACCATGTCAATATATGTTAAGCCTTTTATTATCATATCTCTGTTGAAATACACAACATTTCTTAGAATCAATTTTGGAAATAACAAATAATTTACTAAAATGACTTTGTGATTTTTAATCTAGTGATTGGAACATAAATTAAAATGAAATTTCGATGGAAGATTTTAAATTAGATCACTTTAAATCAGGAGGTTTCTATGTATAATATATAGTCATGCATTGCTCAGCCAAAAGGATGAAGAATTTTTGCTAGCTACTGCCAGGATGACTTTTCATCTCCCACTGATATACATTGCATTTTTTTAAACACAGCATGTTCAGAAGAGATGTTATCTCTGGATGAATACAGCAGCAAATTTGCTTTTCAACAATGAATTTACATTAGGTATGATGCCTAGATGGCTACTTAATTAAATACTGCTTCAGTTGTGTTCAACGCATTATATTTCATCCCAGAAGCTATTCACAATATCAGTGAATGAATTATTTGCAGTTTCCTTTATCAGAGATGACAAATCTCATCTAGGCATGTGGCTGGTAGTGAGTATATGCCATTAACTAGACCAATCAAAATGCATCTAGTATTCTTGCTATCTACTGCAAGATTGATTCTTCATCTCTTCCAATATAATGTATTTTTAAACACAGCAAGAACCATAAGACAAATCCGCAGGAACTTGCATGTCAACACTGTACATGCATTAAGTATGATGCATAGATGACTATATACATACACACAGATATGATGATGATGATGATGATGACGATGATGATGATGATATATATATCTGTGTGTATGTATGTAGTCATCTATGCATCATACTTAAGGTATATAACTGTTAATATGCAAGTATATATATGTATGTATATATATGTATATATATATATATACATACACACACAGAAAGGGAGGAAGAGAAAGAGAGAGAGAGTGAAAATATTTATCATATGTCTTTTGGTTGCCCTGACATAGAAAATCTCAACATTTGAATAAATCATTGAAGGTATATTTAATAAACCCAAATCTAGCTTTTCTTATATAATCAAAAGCCTCTAAATAAATAAAAATAATAAATACACATTTTACTCAGCTTTTAGTGACAAGTATACCAGAAGTATATATATCAAATGTGCGTTTACAATTTTCCTTTTTAAACAGAGTGCTTTTTCTGCAAATATACAAAACACCCTTGAAAGTCAATAATAATAATAATAAAAAAAATAGAGAAAGACATAGGAAAGCCTTGTAAGTGCCAAAATACCAAGTAAAAGTTTTGGCATTGAAATCTCATATAATATAGAAAGGCAGAAGCAATACAAACAAACGTTTAAGATATATATATATATATATATATATATACATATATATATATATATATATATATATATATATATATATATATATATATATATATATATAATACAAAGAATATATATACATGTATACACA
>NC_142931.1:80472208-80482208 GCF_046866305.1 Octopus bimaculoides | reverse complement strand
CAGTCTTATATATGGGAAGGGTGTATCTTGTTTATTTTAAAAAGATGCAAACATTGATGAGGAAATAAAAGAAAAGAAAACAAAACAAAATGGTGCTTGCAAATGAAAATATCCTATGTGGCATTTGAAATCATTGAAAGCCTGTAACAGAATCATGAAACATTTATGATGGTATGGTGTAATATGAGGGAGAATTAACTGCTATATCTTGCAAATTGACTGACTATACAATATTGCTTTCCTAGATCAGATTGTTACAACTTCAATATTAATGAAGGCACGATAATCAAAATCTACCCTCAGCCTTTTGCATATGAGGCATGATACTTCATTGGATTATATAAGAGTGAAGAAGATGAGAAGATCCTATTCTTTCCATGAACATGGTTCTCTTCAATGCAGTGGAACTTTATTTTGGATTCAGTGAAGTGAAACATGGAACAGCAGTGTCCATGCATTTACTAAGTTTATTAGGGAAATAAGTGATAAGAAATTCCTCACTGAAACAGAAGCTGAATTGAAAACAAAGTCTATTAAACCTTTAGCATTCAGATGACTGTCATACACAGTGCATATTTATTCCCATTGTCTTGGATTAGTTATGTATCATCTCATAGCTTTGAAATTTCAATCATGTGATTGTTTATTTTTGGAATGATGTAGAGGAAGTATGAGAAACTAGACCTAGGCAGCTTGAACATGAAACAGGTAGAATATTAGGGCTTGATATGGCCAGTTTAAATGTTTAGGGGTTAATAAATTTACATTATGGTAGGTACCAAACAGTTACTGTACCAGCAGCCAAACAGCTCTCACTTGACAACCAGTATTGGGGTTTTTATATCCCCATGACTTAGCAGTTTTGCATAAAGAACTTGATAGACTTAAAAATAAGTACTGGGGATGATTTGTTCAACTAAATCCTTCAAGAAATATTCCTGTATTTCAATGATTAAAACAGGTAAAAGAATAAAATAATGGAAGAACTTTGTTAATGTTCAACTGATTTATGCAAATGGTTTTGCTTTCACTGTTTAGTCTTGTTTATTTTAGGCTGTCAAGTTAATACAAGTTTAAGCTATTATATGGCATGAGTTTAAAAATAGATTGCAAAGCAGCAGAAACTGCTTGCAATATCAACTGAGCAATTGACCAAAGGCTTTCAACAAGTGTACAGCTCTATATTGGTTCCAAAAATTTTCTAGTGAAAGCAAGAGCCTTCAAGATGCCCCAAATCAAACATAACCTTTTGTAAATAACAATGAGCATTTATAAGCCATTATTGAAGTGGACCTGTGTAAAATAACTAACTTGAGAGATCATAGAACTAAACATTGACCATTAGAAAGTATTAAACATTTGCATCACATTGGAAAATTAAAAAAACCTCAAAAGATAGACAAATGAGTGTCACACAAGCTGAACAATGATAAGAAAAGGAAGTCATTTATAAGTTGATACCACTAGAATTTTGAGCTCAGAATATAAAAGAGATCAAACTAAATTGCTTAGTCTAGAGCTCCTCAAACTTTCCTGCAATTAGAATAATAATAATAATAATAATAGATACTACCAAAAACATGTAATGAAAACAAATACAACTAACTGCAGAATATGTGGAGATGGACAAGAAACAATAAATCATATTGTCTCTGGCTGCCCAGTCCTGGCTAAGAAGGAATATATTCACCGACACGACAGAGTTGGAACCTATATACACTGGAAGCTGTACCAACACTATGGAATAATAACAGAAAAAAGATGGTATAAACACATGCCAGAAAAGGTCACAGAAAACGAGAAAGCAACCATACTCTGGGATATGCCAATACACACAGATAGAGAAATTAAGGCCAATAGACTAGATATAGTTGTCAAAGATCATGAAGGAATAAAATGCTTTCTAATTGATGTATCAATACCAGCAGATGACAATGTTTCTCTAAAAGAAACAGAGAAACTTTCAAAATACACAGACCTGGAAATTGAAGTAACTCAAATGTGGAGTTTAAAAACAGAAACAATTCCTATCATTGTAGGTGCATAAGGACAAATACATAAAAAACACCAGGACTAACAAGTATATATAACATACAAAAGCACTACTGGGTACTGCACACACCCTACATAAAACACTTTCAATACAGTAAAAATAAGAGCATTACAACAAACCAAAGCACATACCCAAGGCACACAGAGCTGTATTCGGTAGTGCAGTGAAAGCACATGATAAAAATAAGACTACTGAATAATAATAATAAAAACAATAATAATAATAATAATAATAATAATAATAATAATAATAATAAAAAGAAAGAAGAAGAAGAAGAAGAAGAAGAAGAAGAAGAAGAATTATTATTATTATTATTATTATTATTATTATTATTATTATTATTATTATTATCATTATTATTATTATTTTTTTATGTTTGACTTTTGTTTTGCATTTGTACAAGTTGGATCCAAGTCTCACCCAGAGACCTCAAGAGACAACAAGTTAGAAGTTCATGTAGGTGTTATGCCTAGGGTACCATATATTTGGATTTGTACAGTTTTGTTCAAGTGAATGTTTAAGAAACCATAAGAAAATTATGTTTGCTTTAAAATTTGAGATCACATAGACAGTATTTTACGTAGGATATGGGCAGTTCCCATGAGCACTATCTTTTGGACTTCAGCCATTTTGGGGTTTCCTGGTATCTGAGCTAGGTAGTAATCAGCCCGTTTCGCTGTCATTCCCAGGGCACCTATGACAATAGGTATTGTTTTCGTCTTCAGATTCCACATTTTGCTAATTTCTATTTCAAGATCTTTATATTTGCTCAGTTTTTGGTAGGTCTTGACAGATACGTTTATATCAATTGGGACAGTCATATCAATGAGGAGGCATGATTTTTGTCTGAAGTCTTTCAGTATGATGTCTGGCCTATTTGTGTCTATCTTTCTGTCAGTTTGAATGGTGAAGTTCCAGAGGAGTGCAATGTGATCATTTTCAAGTACTGGGGGGTGGTTTGTGTTCCCACCAGTTTTTATCATGGGGCAAGTCCAGGTTTTTGCATATTACCCAGTGAATATATTGTGCAGCTCTATGATGCCTGTTGAGATACTCTGTAGGCGCAAGCAGACTGCACATGGAGACAACATGATCGATGGTCTCATTTTGTTGTTGGCATATACGACATAATGGGGAGCTGCCGTTCTTTAATATGTTGGCCTGGTAGTTCTTTGTAGGTAGGCATTGATCTTGGGCTGCTATGATAAACCCCTCTGTTTCTGATTTCAATCCAGAGGCCATTAACCATTGGTGGGTAAGGGCTTTGTCAATATCTGCATTATTCGCTCTCTTTGGGTATTTGCCATTGAGAGGTTTTCCATGCCATTTTTCAGTCATAATAGCTAAGGCAGCAATTTTAGCACGGGTTTTCAAGCGCTTAGCTTTTTCTGTAGGTGTTTCTAGTTCGTCTAATTCTTGAATTTGTTGCAATTGGAATTCACTTAGATATTCCTTTGCCTGTTTTGTTACTGAGTAAGATGCTTTCTTGCTTTCATATTTTAAGACAAGTTTTAGCATCCAGTCCTCAGAGTTTTTCATATAGGTGTCTAGGCCAATTGTGGCTACCTTCATTGATAATGCCAGCTGTAGTAGTCCTCGACCTCCCTCTTTTCTTGGCAGATAAAGACGTTCTATATCTGCCTTAGGGTGGTGCATTCTATGCATTGTCAACAGTTTTCGTATTTTTCTGTCAACATTACATATTTCAGTAATTGACCAGTTAACGATGTTGAAACTGTAAGTCACGACTGGTATGGCTAGAGCATTGATCGCTTCGATCCTGTTTCTCGCGTTCAGCTCTGTCTTCAGTATTGCTCTCACCCTGCGATAACATTCTCTTCTGATCCTTTCCCTCATCACTGAGTGCTTGATATTGTCCCCTTCAATTACCCCTAGGTATTTGTAGCTCTCCGCTGGTTCTAACTCTTTTATGACATTTTGCTGGTCAAGGTTCACATTAGATGTATTTGTCATTTTTCCTTTGATAAAGATAGCTTTTGCACATTTATCAAGGCCAAATTGCATCCTGATGTCATCACTGAATTGTTTAACAATCGCTAGTAGGCCTTTGAGTTGTTGGTCATTTTTTGCAAAGAGCTTTAAATCATCCATGTAAATGAGATGATTTGATTTAGATGATTTTATTATTATTATTATTATTATTATTATTATTATTATTATTATTATTGTGAGTAAAGAACAGATATCATGGTATCATAGGATGCAGGCAGGAAGCTTGCTATGCATGAAAGAGCTCAGGAGGTACAACAGAACCTAAGGTGAAAAGAATAATAAGATAATATTAATTGCTTCTCCCATTGGCATAAAACCTGGAATTTGGGGGATGGCTAAAGTTAGTTGATTATATCAACCCCATTATTTGACAAGTACTTTATTTTGTGGACAGCACAATGAGTTAGTCAATTAAATCATCCGTCAGTACTTGACTGGTCCTTTACTTTATGGACCTTACACCCCAACCTCTACCAAACAATAAAAAGTGAAGGTGACTTTGGCGGAATTTGAACTTGAATCACGAATGTACAAAAATGTTTTCTTTAACTTTTTAACAAAATCATCATCATTATTATTAATATTTACTAAGTTAATATTTTTACTTCACTACAATTCTTTGAGAGCTTATGGTAACAAAAAGAGAGAGAGAGAGAGAGAGAGAGAGAGAGAGAGAAATGAAAAGTTGTCCTCAATAGGCAGCTCAAAAGTAAGAGTTCATACCCTGCCAGTGGCACAGTTATTTGCATCTGATGTGATACCTACAGTCACTTCTTGTCTCGATCAATTTAACAGGAAAGTTAAATGTCAGCTATCTTTATAGGTGTTTAATTTGCTGGAAACTGGGGGGGGGGGGGGGAAAGTAATTAACCACTTCAATTGTGAGGTCAAAATCTTGTCAAAAGCTACTTCAGATTTTAATCATGTTGAGTAAAGATGAAGAGATGATAGGTACAGCTAGGCTAAAAAAACAACAAACAGACAAATGACAAAGCACAAACAGATTGACGAAACAAGAACTTCCAAATAAATACATCTTAACATATGCTTAAATGACTAGAAATAAATCATCAGAGAATGAAAAAGATTATTATGTCGGAAAATATATAGGAAAACTTGAAAACTTGCTGAATAACAAATGACAAAACTGAACCTGAAGATTTTAACGAAGTTGTTAGCTAGGAACCAAAAGTGTGAACAGTTTTACTTCAATATATTTCACTTGGTTGGTACAGGGTAGGGCTAGAGGTTTGGTTCAATTGAGCTGCTTTGAAAATATTTCTGACAGACAAGGCTAATGTGTTAGTTAATGTTTGTATAGATAGGTACTTCTTGTGTATTCATTATTATGAGGCTTCTTGTGTGTGTGTGTATATTCATGTATGTGTGTGTATGTGTGTGTATTTGTAAGTATGTGACGATCAGTTTGTCAGTGAAAAGATAAATAATTGAGCTACATTTTTCCAAGGGCCATAAGTAACCAAGCTGATGGTGAGATAGACAAGTATATGGAATTAAGATACAATGTATGGCTTGGAGTTTACCTCACAATTACATTTCTGGTTTTGCTTGCACTGCATAGAACTTTGTGCAAGCACAAGATGCTTGCACAAAGTTTTGGGTTGAACCAGCCTTAATAAGCACAATAAGATTGTTAAAATTTGTACAGAAATGAACTGCATCTTGTAATTAGTTGTTGTGTTGTAAACTCTGCTCTAATGTATAAATAAGGAAAAGTTAATGACTTAAAGTTGGTAAGGACTCATGTTATAAATAACTGTTCTTTTGACATCCTGGTATAGTTTTCTTATGTTATTCCTTTACAAATTTTTGAAGGAAGAATTGTAGTTGAAATATCATTAAATTTATCTTTCACCATACCTACATAGCATTTACACATGCTGTTTAGGTCTAATTTGATGGATAATCACTTCAGTATTGTATAATTAATTAAAAGGGCATATATTTACATTTCTGCATGTGCAGATAAACATGGTTAATTTTGTAGATTTATTTGTCATAGAATATTTTATATTCATAGCACAGCTGTAATTCAGTCTTAGTTTATTTTTATGGAATATTTTTCTGAATCAGTGATTAATGGGAAAATGATTAATTATTCAAAGGGAAACATCATCATCATCATCATCATCGTTTAATGTCCACTTTCCATGCTAGAATGGGTTGGGCGATTTGACTGAGGACTGGTGAACCAGATGGCTACGCCAGGCTTCAATCTAATTTAGCAGAGTTTCTACAGCTGGATGCCCTTCCTAACGCCAACCACTCTGAGAGTGTAGTGGTTGCTTTTATGTGCCACCGGCACGAACGCCAGTCAGGCGGTACTAGCAACGGCCACACTCAAAATGGTGTATTTTATGTGCCACCTGCACAGGAGCCAGTCCGGCGGCACTGGCAATGACCTTGCTCGAATGTCTTTTTACGTGCCACCGGCACAAGTGCCAGGAAGGCAACGCTGGTAATGATTACGCTCAAATGGTGCTATTTACGTGCCACTGGCGCGGAAGCCAGACAGCTGCTCTGGCAATGATCACGCTCGGAGGGTGCTCTTAGTGCTCCACTGGTGCTGGTGCCAATGAAAAGGGACATGCGAACCAAATAATATTACTGAATGATGAGAGAAAGTGAGGAGTTAAGAATATAAGCAGCCTTTTTGTGCTTAATGAAGAAGAGCAGTGCATTGTCCAAGATTTTGTTATCTATTTCTAAGTGTATTTAGTATATGTCTATTGGTATGCTGGAATGTAGCCAAATCATGGTCTCTTTATAAGCCTGAAGCTTTTGTGATACGTTTCTTGTTCTAGGATATACATCCTCATAGAATCACATATCTCAGCACTGTCAAACAACCCCATACTGTCATTGAGTGAATCCATGACATCTGACCTTTTGACTCAGGCAGAATATTTATTGAAAAGCAGTGCTTTCATAGCATATATCATTGTCACCTTTGTTGTTGATACATCTCTTAAGAAATTCCAAGTCACTGATGTTACAAATTGTTACAAATTCACGGCTACTAGACAAACAGAAATCTTTAAGGAACTCTCCTATGGACTCATTGTTGATGAAACTCATTATCACTGGTTTCTTTGAATTTCAGATTTTACCATTAAATACATACATACACACACAATTTATAAATGTATGTATGTTTGTACTGATATATGTGTGTATATGTGTGTGCTGTGTAGGTATATATATGCTAAAATTCATGCATATATATAAATATATATACAGACACACACATGCATGAATGCACCTATATAGACAAACACCAAATAATGGAATTCATCAATTTAAACAGAGACTACTCAGATTCTCACCAGGAAGTCATCAGAAGAAATAATTGAGTGAAAAATTCAATTAAAATTTACTGAATGACAAGAGCCAAGTGAACAATTTTTAAATTATTTACAACACACAGACGTTTTCATGCACACATTAAAGATACCACAAATTCAGGCACTTCAATGTTTCCTTTAAAACTATTTTCTAACGTGTATATATGCAAATGCACATGCTTGCATGCTATTCTTCTCTGCAATCTGATGTGCATGCCTTGATAATGATTTCCATCTGTAGGGAACAAAGCAATTTTTTTTTTTTTTTACCTTGAAAGTCTAAGTGTGCTCTAGTGATTGAATTATAATTCCCCTTCAGGTGTATATTACAGGTACAGCTACTTATTCCATCAACCTTAGCAAAAGTTGAAGAGTAAAAATGATTACTGTAGGAAGCCATAAAACGAGGATTTCCATACTAGCTATCATACTGGAAATTATCTGAATATCTGGCTCACTATCAACACCAGAATTTCTACTGCTCTTGGGTATTTCATATTATCTGCCAAAATTACAACTCAGTATGACAAAAATCAGTGGTTAAAAATAACTTAGAATACATGAAGAGTTACCATATTTTCCATAGTGCCAAATTTTCAAATGGCCTTCGGACTTATTTTTTTCAGTGATTTCAATAAGATTCTCAATTGGAGTGTTTTTAGTCATTTCTTATACAAATAGCTTTTACTATCAACTTATTTCACCCTTCAGTATATTTGATATGTTATACTCATTACTTTTCCTCTGACCATTTGTGTGCATGTGTATGTATGTGTTAGTGTGTGTGTGTGTGTGTGTGTGTGTGTGTGTGTGTGTGTGTGGATGATGGATAGATAGATAGATAGACAGATCTGATCTCCTTTGACAGGGAACAAGGCCAAGATATTAAAATGAGAAGATAAGTCAACTAAAATTATTTTATCAGCTCATAAGGATGAAAGGCAACGATAATCCAAGACCAATTTCAACAGAAAATAGCATAACATCAAAAGAGCTTCTGTAAAACATGATGTCAATAATGCTATTAATAAAACCGATTTTACTATCTAACTGTGATGTCGTCATCATCACCGTCATCGTTGTCGTAATTTTAAAAACCCACTTTTCTATGCTTGCATGAGTCAAATGGAATTCAGTGGAGCAATTTTTTTTAAAGCCAGATGCCCTTCTTATCATCAAGTCTCACTTGTTTCCAAGCAAAGTAATACATCTGTATGACACAGACATATTTTCAAGGAGGATTAAAGAATAATGACACTGCTTGTACGACAGTGGCACTCATTTACAACTATCATGAAACATCAAGATAAGGAGGCACACACACACACACACGTACAAGCATGGGGCAATGGTGAAAGACACTTGTCCATACTGCCACACAGTGGGACTGAAACTAAATGCTTGTAATTGAGAAACAAACCTTATAACCACACAGCTGCATCTTACACCTGTTACAAAACATATTTGACTGCATGGTAAAAAAAAGTTTGCTTGTAAACATCCTGTTGTCTTCAGTTCAGTCCCACTGTGCAGCACCTTGGATAATAGTCTTTTATGATAGCTCCAGGCTGCCTTAGGAAGGAATTTGGAAACTAAAAAAAACCTTCTGTGTGTGTGTGTGTGTGTGTGTGTGTGTGTGTGTGTGTGTGTGTGTGTGTGTCTGTCTGTCTGTGTGTGTGTGTGTGTGTGTGTGTGTGTATATATACATATATGTATATATATATATATATATATATATATATATATATATATATATATATATATATATATATATATATGTATATATATATATATCACCAAGGTATCATATATCCAAAAAAGAAGCACACTCTAGAATATAGAGCAGTAAAGCAGTTTGTCTTCGGACTAGTGTTTCATGAGTTTTCCACAAAAGCTTCAGCCTTCATGGATGCAAAACCATTGGTCACTTTATGACAAGACATAAATTTTATTACTTTAATATATATATATATATATATGTACACACATATATATTACTATGTAGTGTTTGTGTGTGTGTGTGTGTGTGTGTGTATGTATGTACTGAGGTTGACTCTAAAAGAGAGCTGCTTCAGAACATGGACCACATCATATTTGCTATATCACCTGACATATTTTATCAATGTTATCTCTGATAGTTCAGAGTTATTTACAATACCAATTTTTCAAAATCTATGTACCACATTCACATTTATTTCTATCAATTTCTTCTTCATTTTGTAGAAGATTGTCTTGTATCATATTCTCCACATATATCTACATATAGTATTGTTTATTACAAAAATTTTGTTCAAACTGTTGTCACATACTTTCCTTGTTTACTAACTATATGTATTCTAAACTTTCCATAATTAAGTTAGTTTTTGAAATTTTTATTTTACTTCTCAAATGAAGCAAACAACTTTATGTTTTGAATCAACTACAATAAATATATATAACGTAACTCCACACTTCTTCAAATTTAATCCGAAATAATAAGTTTCAGAAAACATCTTTTGTCAGACTTAGAGTTACGTATTCAAGTTATATGTGTGTATTTGTCTCTGCGCGCGCGCGTGTGTGTGTGTGT
>NC_142931.1:80409708-80467208 GCF_046866305.1 Octopus bimaculoides | reverse complement strand
GAGACCATGCAATTAACTTCAAAGATGCAATTATTCCTGGCTGAGTAGATTCTATTAGAGGTTAAATTATGATTTATTTTCAGTTTTTCTACAGATTAATAGTTCAAAATATAATCTAGAGTGATAAGAAGTACATCAACAACAATAACAACAACAAAAGAATGTAAAGAAAAGAAATTGTCATTTCTAAAATAGAATAACACGTTATTGATTCTGTGTTCTATATCAAAACCAAATGGAATTATCGGTTACAGTCTCTTAAAGATAAAGAAATATTCAAAAGACGTAGACATAAGAATTTATTTTGATTTCATTTGAGTTAAGAGAGGTACTAAAGTACTAGAGTTCTCTAGAAATTTCCAGAACCTATATGCCTTCAAGCAGTTTAATCTGTAGCATGAATCAAACAGCAAAGCTAATTGCTAATTATCCAATTACATTAGTTTTCAGCTTTTTTTTTGTTGTTGTTGTTCCTGCTTTGCTTTTACAGATTCTTGTAGATGTTGAGTAGCATCATTTAGTTGTTTTCAAGCAGACTTAGAGGATAGAGGTAGCTACATTTAGTATGGCTCAGCTACCAGCAGTACAGCGAGTCATGCTGGGCAAGCAGTAGAATAAAAGAAACTAATACTGGTGTATCTTTCATCTTTTACTTGTTTCAGTCATTGGACTGTGGCCATGCTGGGGCACAGTCTTGAAGAGTTTAGTCCAGTGGTTCTCAACCAGGGTCCATATGACCCTTAGAGGTCCATATAAGGTTTTGTTGTTGTGGCTGTGTGATAAGAAGCTTGCTTCCCAACCACATGGTTCCGGGTTCAGTCCCACTACGTGCCACCTTGGACAAGTGTCTTCTATTATAACCTCAGGCCAACCAAAGCCTTGTGAGTGGATTTGGTAGACAAAAACTGAAAGAAACCTTATATATATATATATCATCATCATCATCATCATCATCATCGTTTAACGTCCGCTTTCCATGCTAGCATGGGTTGGACGATTTGACTGAGGACTGGTGAAACCGAATGGCAACACCAGGCTCCAGTCTAATTTGGCAGAGTTTCTACAGCTGGATGCCCTTCCTAACGCCAACCACTCAGAGAGTGTAGTGGGTGCTTTTACGTGTCACCCGCACGAAAACGGCCACGCTCGAAATGGTGTCTTTTATGTGCCACCCGCACAAGCCAGTCCAGGGGCATTGGCAACGATCTCGCTCGAAAATCCTACGGGAGCCAGTCAGGTGGTACTGGCAACGGCCACGCTCAAAATGGTGCATCTCATGTGCCACCCGCACAAGAACCAGTCCAGGGGCACTGGCAATGATCTTACTTGGCTTGCCGGGTCTTTTCACGCACAGCACATTTCCAAAGGTCTCGGTCAGTAGTCATTGCCTCGGTGAGGCCCAATGTACGAAGGTCTTGCCTCACCACCTCAGCCCAGGTCTTCCTGGGCCTACCTCTTCCACGGGTTCCCTCAACTGTTAGGGTGTGGCACTTTTTCACGCAGCTATCCTCATCCATTCTCACCACATGTCCATACCAGCGCAATCGTCTCTCTTGCACACCACAACTGATGCTTCTAATGTTCAGCTTTTCTCTCAAGATACTTACACTCTGACGGGTATTCACATTGACATTACACATCCAATGGAGCACACTGGCTTCATTCCTTGCGAGCTTACGTATGTCCTCAGCAGTTACAGCCCATGTTTCACTGCCATGTAGCATGGCTGTTCGTACGCATGCGTCATACAGTCTGCCTTTTACTCTGAGTGAGAGTCCCTTTGTCGCCAGCAGGGGTAAGAGCTCTCTAAACTTTGCCCAGGCTATTCTTATTCTAGCAGCTACACTTTCAGCGCACCCACCCCCACTACTAACTTGGTCGCCCAGATAGTGGAAGCTATCGACTACCTCTAGTTTTTCACCCTGGAATGAGATAGAAGTTGTTTCCTGTTTGTTTACAGTCTTTATTGTACCTGAACATCTGCCACAAACAAAAACTAACTTGCTAGTTAACCTGCCTTTGATGTTGCTGCACCTCTTATGTGTCCATAGCTTGCACCGGGTACATCTTATAGAGTTACTACCTACTCCTTTTCTACATACTGAGCAGGGCCATCTACCTGAAGGGTTTTGTGTTTTATCTACCTTCCTACTTATTAGGATTTTGGTTTTAGCTAGGTTGACTCTAAGGCCCTTCAATTCTAGACCTTGCTTCCACACCTGAAACTTCTCCTCTAGTTCTGATAGTGACTCCGCAATTAGGGCAAGGTCATCAGCATAGAGGAGCTCCCAGGGGCAACCTGTCTTGAACTCCTCTGTGATTGCCTGGAGGACTATGATAAATAAGAGGGGGCTGAGGACGGAACCTTGGTGGACCCCTACCTCTACCCGGAATTCATTGCTGTACTCATTATATATGTGTGTGTGTGTGTGTGTGTGTGTCTTTGTTTATCCCCACCCCATCACTTGACAACCAATGATGGTGTGTTTATGTTCTCGTAACATGGCAGTTTGGCAAAAGCGACCAATAAAATAAGTAATAGCTTACAAAGAATAAGTCCTGGAGTCGATTTGTTTGACTAAAGGCAGTGCTCCAGTATGGCCGCAGTCAAATGATTGAGACAAATAAAAAGAGTAAAGAGCAATGATTTGGCTTATGCTTCTGCAAATACACAAGATATTTTAACAATGTTTTTATGCAATTCCTAACGATATTTAATTTTAAAAGTAGGATAAGTTATCATATTATAGGCATGGCTGTGTGGTAAGAAGCTTGCTTCCCACCCACATGGTTCTCGGTTCAGTCCCACTGCATGGCACCTTGGGCAAGTGTTTGTGCTAAAGCCTCAGGCTGACCAAAGCCTTGTGAGTGAATTTGGTAGATGGGAACAGAAAGAAGCCCATCTTAAATATATGTATCTATATATATATGTGTGTGTGTGTCTGTGTTTGTCCCTCTACCATTGCTTGACAATGGTGGTTATGGTAACTTAGCAGTTTGGCAAAAGAGTCTGATAGTATAAGTACTAGGCCTACAAAGAATAAGTCCAGGCATCGATTTCCATGATTAAAACCCTCTAGAGTGATGCTCAAGCATAGCCACAGTTAAATAACTGAAAAATGTAAAAAATAAAAGCTCTTTTTCTTAACTTTCAAATGGGTGTGAGGGTTTACCCATATGAAATAGGAATTAAAAGGATGCATAAATAAAATATGGCTGAGACTCACGGGTTTACAGTTCTATATCTAAGAGATGAGGAATTATGTACATTATCTATATTATTTACATTCAGTGAATATTTGTCCTCATCTTGTTTGCTGTTAACAATGCTGAAAATAATTTTAATTTTGGGAGGGTTCAGAAAAAAAAAAAAACGTTTCCATTGGTTGGTTGTTGATAATGTTAATGTTGCTGCTGCTGCAGCAACAGCAGTAGCTGTTGTTGTTGTTGGTGGTGGTGGTGGTGGTGGCGGCCGTGGCGGTGGCAGCGATGGCGGCGACAGCGGTGGCAGCGGCAGCGGTGGTGGCAGCAGCAGTGGCGGTGGTGGTGGGTAGCCCCAAGTCAGATCTGACTGAGTAAAACTATGACCAGAGACATTCCAGCCAGGACTATTTCATCATATTGTATGACAGAGCCTTCATTGTTCAAAGTATCATCCATTATTTGAGATAGTATTGTGTGATTTGGATGAATGGATGAGTGGTGGGAAATTCGTCTGCTATTTCCTATAGGTTTAGTGACTACATTGGTTCCATTTACTGGTATAATGAATTGATGTTTGGGACATAATTCAACAAAATGTTTTTTTTTTATAAAAGAAAAGCATAATGGAAAAGCTTTGATTGAAAATATGAACTCTTTAAAATATGAAGTTTCATATGAAAGAACTACAAACAATTTCAGGTGGATTGCTAACAAATTGGTTAATTAATTTTTGGTGGTTATCTATGCTACTTACTTTTCTGTACAGAAGAAGTCTTATATTCTTCATTATTCATTCTGTGGTCTCTTGATTTCCCATTTGTCTCTTTACATCTTCCTGATTCTCTAAGCCAAAGCCCATTTTCCTCTCTTACCTTTATTTTTACCTTTCTTTTAATTCTCTTTCAACATTTTTTGATAAAGTATTTTCCCCAAGCCACCCCCACATTTTTTTACAGGGTCTAGAGGAAGAATCATGTTCATAACTTTTGCAGGCCCCACAACACCAGTGACACTGATACCCATCATCATCATCATCATCATTTAATGTTTGCTTTCCATACTGGCATGGATCGGACAGTTTGATCAGAGCTGGCAAGAATGGGAGCCGCACCAGGTCCCTTAGTCAGTTTTGGCTTGGTTTCTACCACTGGATGCCCTTCCTAATTCCCAACCACTCTACAGAGTGTACTGGGTGCTTTTTACATGGCACAATCACTAGTGCCTTTTTATGTCCTGCTTAAATTGCTGCAATCTGACACCTACTATAAAGAAGAGAGAGAGAAAGAGAGAGACATGTTCAAAAGAGTAGGCTCTAGAGAAAAAAATTCCCGAGGAACCAATATTCTGGGAGGTAAGAACTTGTGTGGTTAAGAAGTTTCCATTACAACCACTTGGTTCTGAATTCACTTCAATCTAGCAACTTAACACTTTGAACAAGTATTTCCTATTATAGTTTCAGGTGGATCCAAGTTTTATGAGCAAATCTGCATAAACAGAAACTCTGCAGAAGTAGTTTGCAAGATAGACTGTAGCTTTTCTTTGGATAGACAGTCATCATACCACAACCACAACCACAACCACAACCATCTAATGCTTATGTGTTGTTAATGGAAACCATTCTGTTCTAAGAATTTGGAGTTAGGTCTCCAATTTCTTCCTCTTTATGAGTAACTAATCTCAGAGGATCTGCATGATTAATGATGACGACTTCCCTTCTTCCACTTGACTAAAGCATAAAAAAAATTCTAAATCAACCTTGCTCATGCTGGCTCTTTTCTCTTTCATACTATTGCTTTTCCTTTTCTCATGCTCACCACTCCTTTTCTCACTCATTTTCCTCTACCTTAAAACTGAGAGGAAAAGCCATTCGTTTCTCAACCCTTCAGTCATGTCTCTCTCTCTCTCTCTCTCTCTCTCTCTCTCTCTCTCTCTCTCTCTCTCCCTCTCTCTCTCTCTCTCTCTCTCTCTCTCTCTCTCTCTCTCTCTCTCTCTCTCTCTTTTGCACACAAATACATTCTCCATGCCTTGAATTATTCCGAGTCTTATGTCACACAATTTCTTTTTTTCTTTCCTCTTTCCTTTACTTTCTCATTTTATTGTTTGCTTTTCTCTTTTTTTTCCCTATTCATTTCTCTGAATTTACTTTCCTTCAGGGAACTTGATCTGCTGATCATATGCATTTAGCCTTACTATGAGGCTTATAAACAAGAAATAAATCACCTAAAACAATATATTTCTGTAAAACTAATATAAATATTGGGCCTGAAGCCTCTCTCCAACAAAATGTAGAAATTAAAATGAATTCCGCTATTTCTACCTTACAGCAAGGATCTCTCATAGAAAATTCAGAAAATTTTCCAAAACATATAGCACAGAACTGTATCGAAAACTAATACTACTCTTCAAAAATTCATAACCAAAATTCTAACACACAAGAGCAGCAACAACATAAAAACTATCTATAACATTTTCATAATGTCTGTAACATCATATATATATATATATAATACAAATGATATATGAGCATACGCATGTATACATACATATATGTACATACCTACATCTACATGTATATATAGATGCATATCCGGGTACAGGACGTCAGAAAAAGGAACGGGAACATAAAGCACAAAAACGGACTTTGTTTACAGACAACAGAACGAACACATAGCAAAACAGACAGCCACATGGAACTTTTCCTTCATCAGCTGCCTCTATTCTAAACTAGGCGTTTCACATTCAACTGAATGGGTAAAAAGTAAGGAGTGTGCATAGTAGTACATTAGATAATAAGATCCAAAATTTGAACAGAAATGCCAAAAAGGAACACATGGAAGATTTACACACAAGACAGGACATTGCTAATTCTTCATCAGTTATCATCCAAAAGATCCTTACAATATCATGCCTTTTAATAATAATCTTGTTCACTTATATTGTTCACTTTTGGTGGCGTCAGTGGTGAGAAGCTGCTAGGAATATAATATATATATATATATATATATATATATATATATATATATATATATATATATATGCACCACATTTGGTAGCAGATACATATATAGTTGATGTTGCATGCCCCTTTGACCCACAAATAGTCAAGAAGGAAGACAAAAAGATAGATAGATACAACCCTCTTCAGTACAAAATAGGCTGAAGATAGTGAAGATAGTGCCAATTATTGTTGGGTCCTTGGGGACAGTATTAGAAGGCATCGAAAGGAATATAAAGGAAATTGGAATAGAGTGCCCAGTAGAACTGTTACAAACAGTTTGCCTCCTTGGCACGCCCAGAACAATCAGAGAAGTATTAGATAACTGAAAAGAGCAAATTGCATGGTACCACAGGCTGCAAGTAGTAAGCCTGCTACACATGCAAGACTTCAGGAGCTCCAACAAAACCTGTGATAAAAAGAAAAAAATAACAATAACAATGTAAAATATATCCCAGTAGCTATAGGTGCATTAAGAACTTTCCCTAAAGATCTGAACAGATGGATAGAGGAAATAGGTATAAAACTCAGTTTAGTACAGCTCCAGAAAAAAATTGTTATTAAGGACAGCTAAGATATTTAGGAAGATTCTTGGCATCTAAGGTTACTTGTTGTAGCCCAATGTTAGGAGTTTTTCTTCCCAAACTGTCTAATCTGTTGTGTCTATGATAATTGTGCCAATAATAATTGGTGCATTGGGAACTGTAAACAAAGATATAGACAAATGATTGAAGGAGACTAGAATAGAATGTCCTATGAGGGTTCATGCACTTATGTTTTCTATCTCATTTTGCTAAATAACAATACAGCAAGCTTATGTCCAATTTACTGTATTTCTAATGCAAGAGTGACAAGGAATTGTTTTCTAATTCAGAAGGAACAAGTACAACACAAGGTATACTTATTTAACAGCACTCAGACCTGTTTAGATTTTTCTTTCCTTTCTCTCACACACACTTTCCCTATACAAACGCACACACTCAAATTTTAACACAAGGCTAGCAAGTTCTGGGGGAGGTAGAGGTTGATTACATCAATCCCAGTGCTCAACTGGTACTTATTTTATTGACCCCAAAAAGATGAAAAGCAAAGTCGACCATGGCAGAATTTGAACTCAGAATGGAAAGACAGATAAAATGCTGCTGAGCAGTTTGCCTGCCATGCTAATGATTCTACCAGCTTGCCACCTTGACTAGAGGAAATATTTAATTGTTTGGAAGCAGATGAGTGCTGATAACAAGAAAACACCCAGTCAGAAAATCTACCTCATTTAATTTCATCTGACCCATACAAGCATGGAAAAGCAAATATTAAAACAATGATGATGAGATCACCATGATCAATATTACTTTAATTAAACATAATTAGTATCCTTATAATAAAGGATGTGATATTAATTTAACATCACTAATAACGTAAAAATCAGTTTTAATGAAAATCAATTTAGCAAAAGCAGTGTAATTAATGATAAAGAATGTTTTCCTCTCAGTTAAGAATTACAGTCCTACTTAATATCAACCACTTGCACTTGGAGAGCCTGTATGCTGCATGGGCAAGTCCTAGTGACTTACTTTAAATATGGCCTCTACTTTTTTACACAACATTTTCACACATACACTCAAATATATAACTGTATTGGTTGTGTGGTTAAGAGGTTCACTTTCCAATTATATGGCTTCTGGTTCAGTCCCAGTGAATGTAACCTTGGGTAAGAAAAACTTATGATTGTATTTATTTGACAGAAACTGGAAGAAGCCCATCCACCACACTCTGTAGATAACGACAACAACAATAACAATAATAATATAGAAAATACTTGTACATTTACAGATGTAAGTGTCCCCACTGATAAAAATATATCTGTGAAGGAATTTGACAAACTAAGTAAATAAAAGGACCTGGAAATTGAAATACAAAAGACATGGCATCTTAAAATAAGAACTGTTCCTACTATTGTGGGTGCCCTAGGTATGATAAAAAAAGGGATCTCAAAAACATGTAGATACGATTCCGGGAGAACCATGTTTCAAAGAAATCCAAAAAGTTGTGCTGACAAGTACTGTCCACATCCTTAGAAAAACCCTATCCATTTAAATGACTGTGTCATATTACTTGAAGATATTTCACTACCTCCCCTTCCCAAGCTTTCAGTCAAATTGTCCCATCACTTATCCTTCACTCACCCCAGAGTGCTGGGTGTGTCTCAGCAAGTGACTATAACGAAGATGCAGATTAAAAGTAATAATAATAATAATAATAATAATAATAATAATAATAATAATAATAATGATAATAATAATAATAATGATGATGATGATGATGATAATGGGTGTCCAATTACTGGAAAATGGAATCAGCTCAAACTAGAGAAAGTTTTAGAAAGTCAGACTGTGATACTCTAGCAGGACTTGCAAAGCAGACAGATAGAATTCTTGAACATACATGGCCATACATAGCTTTGGCAGAGAAAGGTATTGCAAGGAGGTATTTGTTGATTGATGTAGTTTGCCCAGGAGGTCATCAATGATAAAGAAAATGAGAAAATCTTAATATATGCATCATTGAGAATTGCTGTTGAGAGAATGTGGAATATGAAATCAAGAGTGGTACCAGTTGTGATTGGAGCATTTGGGGTGCCGATGAAAAGACTTCAGAAACGTCTTGACACAACTGAAAACTGTCCCAGCATTACAACATTGCAAAAGACAACACTTAAGGGAATAGTAAATAAGCTGCAGAACGTACTGTCTATCTGAGATTACACAACTTGATAGGATGTCAGTTACACAATCAAGTGTTAACAAGAACATCTCTGTGCAAATGAAGGAATAATAATAATAATAATAATAATAATAATAATTACTATTATTATTTATTATAATAATAATAAATGTCCTGATACAGTATCAGGCAGTGGCTCTCATGGCTTCTGATCTTAACGGATTGGAAGTGCTATCATGTCTTGGTATAAAAGATGGGCTACAGCAAATATTCTGCTAAATACAGCAGATTTTCTTATCATTTGCTTGACCTTAACCAGTTGAGCATGTCCCTTGGTGGCTAACAATATGTGCATCTCTGTTCATGAGCAGAAGTAGTTGGGGAGCATCATAGTCATGTGTTGAGAAGAATTATTAGGGTTTGAATAATTCATCCCTTGAAACATGGTTGTTTTGTTTATCATCCTTAAACAACCTTTATTCAGGAACCATTTGAGCAGGATGAGCCACTCAACATGAAGAAAATTCTAATTGGGCCCCACCGGTAAGGTCATGTGCAGTTTATCTTGATATGAGATCACTATGTCGAGCACATATGGTTGTGATGCATGTGCCCGGTGTACCCTTATCAGACAGATAGTCATGATAGGTATACTGGGCTTCGTATATTTCACCCCAGTGTCACTTTGATGGCATTCACTACTCTCTCACTCAATAATAATAATGACAATAATAATAATAATGATAATAATAATAATAATAATAATAATAATAGTAATAATAATAATAATAATCATCATCATCATCATCATCGTTTAACGTCCGCTTTCCATGCTAGCATGGGTTGGACGATTTGATTGAGGACTGGTGAAACCGGATGGCAACGCCAGGCTCCAATCTAATTTGGCAGAGTTTCTACAGCTGGATGCCCTTCCTAACGCCAACCACTCAGAGAATGTAGTGGGTGCTTTTACGTGTCACCCGCACGAAAACGGCCACGCTCGAAATGGTGTCTTTTATGTGCCACCCGCACAAGAGCCAGTCCAGGGGCACTGGCAACGATCTCGCTCGAAAACCCTACAAAGGCCAGTCAGGCGGTACTGACAACGGTCACGCTCAAGATGGTACATCTTAGGTGCCACCCGCACAAGAGCCAGTCCAGGGGCACTGGCAACGATCTCGCTCGAAAACCCTACAAAGGCCAGTCAGGCGGTACTGACAACGGTCACGCTCAAGATGGTACATCTTAGGTGCCACCCGCACAAGAGCCAGTCCAGGGGCACTGGCATTCCTCAGGGAAAATTTCAAAATTCCAAAAGGAAGTCACATTTCTACGTGAAGATTAACTTACAACAAACTCAGATGTGTGTGTTTTTTCTTGAATGCAAGAATTCCTTAGAAAAACATTAGAAAATATATATATATATATATATAAACACTTTCAACATATTTGTGCTCATGCAAATATGATACACAATAGTTCATTGATGGTGTTAGAGAATGACATAAAAACAAGTGAATGGGGGAGAACATTATAGATAATAATAATCCTTTCTACTGGAGGCACAAGACTCGGAATTCGAGGGAGGGAACTAGTTGATTACATTGCCTCAGGGGTTTCACTGGTACTTTATTCTACTAATGCTGAAAGAATAAAATGTAAAGCTGATCTTGATGGGATTTGAACCCATAAAGCCAGAAAATACACAGCAATGTGTATTTTTTCAGTGTTTCAACTATTCTGCCTGCTGACCATCTTATAAATAATCATAATGGTTTCTGATTTAGGTATAAACTAGCAGTTTTGAGAGGAAAAGTTATTTACTAATCTAATACACAGTATTAGATTATTACTTTATTTTATCAACCTAAGAGGGAGGGAAAACAGAGTTCATTTCATTGGGATCTGAACTCAGAATGTAAAGAACTAGTAAACAGTAACCATTCTGCCAATAAATAATTCTTTCTACTACAGGCACAGGGCCTGAAATTTGGGGGAGGGGATAAGTTTATTATACCCCACTGCCCAACCAGTGCATAACAGTTGCTTATTTTATCAACTCCAAAAGGATGAAAGACAAAGTCACCTTTGGTGGAATTTGAATTCAGAATCTAAAGATGGATGAAATGCTGTGAAGTATTTTGCCCAGTGTGCTAATAATTCTGCCAACACCACCAACAACAAAGATTCAAATTCCTGAATTAATGTTTTCCAAAAAACTGATGGGCCACTACCTTGTGTCATAAACGAAAGTATTTATCTCCAAGAAAGCACTGGAACCAGACAATACCTTTGCAATTACAATATTGGTAAATTCTGAATAATTTTTTTTCTTTTCCTTTGCACCTAAGCAAGTATTAAACTTACAAAACTTATGCACACACAAAAAATGATATTATTTAATAAAAGATATTTCTTGGAAATTTCGCATTTCTTTTGTGAATTTTTATTCATTTCCATGGAAACAAAAAATATAAAATAAATTTTTGGATAATCTGGAGACTGAGGAATGGCTGGTTAAAATAAAAAAAATAAAAAAAGAGAAATAAAAACAAAAATCAAATAAAATAAATATATAAATACAGTTTATTCACTTTCGCTTGCATTTTGTCACACTATAAAGTAAAAGGATTAGAAATAACATCTAGATTGTACTGATAGCAAAAAAAATAAAATAAAAATGCAGTTTATTCTTTTATATTTTGGTATTTTTTTTTTTTAACGGATTTCCATTTTTGAAGGAAAAATAGTCACCATAAATTCAGATATAACAGACCAAAATCTTGTAGATAAAATGATAAAAAACAAAATCAAAAAACTAAAAATCAGCATTGGACTACGTGTAAATCGGATTATTATCTGTGGATATGAATGCTTAAACAGAAGAGAAAAAGAGAGAGAGAGGAGAAGATAGAGAAATGATATAAGTCTGTAAATCTAAACTTAACTACACAGATGTTTGTTCCTGTGAGGTATATATTTATATAACTTTCGAAGGATATGATTTTTTGAAATAATTATGTTAGACTATAACTGCAAGGTAATGGTGGAATTATTATGACTACAAAAGAAAGAATTTTGGTTAAAATGATTACCATTTGAACATCAAGAATTTCTGCCAAATCATAATGTAATATTCATGTTGATGTCTGCGAACGTTGTGTGTTTTTTAAAATTTTTATTTGATGGCAAAAGAATGTCACACAATAACTACCATATAGTCAACAATCTGTCAAGTTAATATATGCTGTTGTTGCTGTACTTGTTTAGCACTAGCTTGCCTCTGATCAAAGGTATTCCAGCTATATCCACTACAACTTTGTCCAGGCACAGTCCAGCTTGGAGAACACTATCCAATGTATCCATTAAAAAAAAAACAGTAAGACATAATTTGGAACAGATTTGGCTGTTGTATCTCTATATTGTTGTTGTTGGCACTCCATCGCTTACGACGTCGAGGGTTCCAGTTGATCCGATCAACAGAACAGCCTGCTCGTGAAATTAACGTGCAAGTGGCTGAGCACTCCACAGACACGTGTACCCTTAATGTAGTTCTCGGGAATATTCAGCATGACAGTGTGACAAGGCTGACCCTTTGAAATACAGGCACAACAGAAACAGGAAGTAAGACTGAGAGAAAGTTGTGGTGGAAGAGTACAGCAGGGTTTGCCACCATCCCCTCCCGGAGCCTCATAGAGCTTTAGGTGTTTTCGCTCAAACACTCACAACGCCCGGGCTGGGAATCGAAACCGTGATCCTATGACCGCGAGTCCACTGCCCTAACCATTGGGCCATTGCACCTCCACAATCTCTATATAGCAATGAAGTAAAACTTAGCTAAGACTAAGAACTTTACTAAATTTTGTTGTATTATGGGAGGGCCATTATTGCAATAATAAACACATACACTGAGTCTATTTTACTTCTTTTATTGTTATTTGTCAGCTAGTTAACTATCTAACCAATTAACTAATATACAGATCGATTAATTGTTTGGTCAGTCAAGCAGCTAGATTTGTCAAAGATCTGAAGCAGAGTGGGAGTAGAGAAGGCATTTCATTTATGAGATCATGAATTGGTGATAAAAGGATTTTCACAAACACAACAGCTTGATTGATTGATCAAACAATAAATGAAGAAATTTATTCATTAATAACGTAAATGGTTGCCTAGTTGATTAATAAGGATAAAAGAAGTGAAATAGAACCAGTGCATATGTTTATTATTGGCATTTTGGCCCTCTCAAGATACAACAAAATTGGTTTAATCAAACGATTTCACATCAAGCATCAAGAAGCTTACAAACCAAGTACAAAAACAAAATAAGAAAATTACCAGATATATGTGTGTGTGTGTGTGTGTGTGTGTATTTATGTGTGTGTGTATATATATATATATATATATATATATATATATATATGTATATATCACCTAGTCTCACTGACCTCTCATATCATTAAAGTGTTTGAAAGGGTGGTGAGATGAATAATAGCTGGCTTCCTAGAGAGCCACAATCTCCTAAATTCAAACCAGCATGGCTTTTGCTACAGCTGGGACTGTCTAAAACAGCTTTTACACTACAATGATGATGTCCTTGAAGCCTTGAGATCAGATTCAAATTCTGATGTCATATATTCAGTAAAGCATTCAACAGAGTTGACCACAATATCCTACTGTCAAAATTGTCAAATGTTGGAATCTGTGGAAAACTATTACATGGGATTGAGTATTTCCTGGGGAACAGAACACAAAATGTGATCGATGGAATTCACTCAAGCTCAGCAAAAGTTGCCTCAGGGGGCTGTCTTGATCCCACTTCTCTTTATAGTCTATATAAACAACTTTTCCAGTGTCATAAAACACAGCAAAGTGAAAATATTCATTGATGACTCCAAGTTCCAGAAAATCATCAATAGAGATGACTGATCTATATGCTATGAGTCAATGGGCAGACAAAAACAAAATGCTACTAAACGAGGGAAAATTTGAGCTGATCCATTTCGATAAAAATACTATGCTAAAACAGCCATACTCTCTTCCATCAGGGGAACCACTCATAGCATCTAATAATATCAAAGACCTAGGAGTAATCGTTGACAACAATCTCAGCTGGAGTGCTCACATCAGCAACATGGTCGATATAGCTCATAAGATGAGTTCCTGTATCCTAAGAAGCTTCCGATCCAGAGAACAAGGTGTCTCATTCTTCTTTTCGCTTCCTTTATACATCTTGAATACTGCTGCCCCCTGTGGTCTCCCCATACAAATAAAACATTTGGAAAATTGAATCACCCCAGAGATCATTCACTAAAAGAATTAAGGGCCTGACTGATCTCAATTATTGGGACTACATTGAAGCATTGAAACTCTATTCTTCCCAGCGCCACCATGCACGATACATCATTTGCACGATGTGGAGAATATACCACCAGCATTTCCCAAACGACCTCAACATTAGCTTCAAAATTTGTCCAAAGTTAGAACCATGGACCATATGTCCCTACCCTGTTCAGGATCACAGCACATAAATACACTGCAACACAATTTCTTTTCCTCAACAGGCCCTACCCTATTTAACATTGTCCCAAAACAGATCAAAGAGGAAAAGGATCCCATCTTTGGTTAAAACATATTTAAGTTAATGTGTTCTCAGAGTATATAGAACATAGGAGGAAATACTAATAAAGTATGTATACTAAAATCGTAAAGCATGTTGCGTAATAACAGGCCAATCAGATATGAGATAATAACAGTTCAAAGTAAATAACTCTGAAAAGGGCTTTGTGCATCCCCAGAGACTATTACCCCCAGGGATGCTAGTGTTGGTATATTCGTGAATAAGTGATAAACCAAAATAAGTGGATCTATTGTTTAAGAAAATACTATTTACTTGTTTAAAGGGTTGTACTAGATAAATTGCGAAAATAACTCTAACAGTTCAAATTCTAAGAAATAAGCATACTCAATTTCATTTTTACCAAATAATTTAGGAAAATGAATGGGTTATTTCCCTTGGCTATACATAAGGATTCCTTCTAGGGGCGAATGGATTATTTACCTTGGTTTTTAAAATAAAATATATTAGATATATATAAAGCTCCCTTCCAGGGTGTCTATTATCGATTTTTTCAACAATCTGAGTATGCCATGACGTTTCCAGACATGAGTTCTACTCATGTGTCAAGTTTCATCAAAATCAATAAAACGATGTAGGAGGAATTAGCTAACAACTCCACAAACACACACAGAGAATTTCCCACATATGTAGTATATATATATATATATATATATATATATATATATATATATATATATATAAACCACCTCTCCTTTATTTCATAAAAGCTATATAGTACCATACTACAACAGCTATTCAAATTAACTAACAAACAATTTCTAATGTGAGACTTGGGGGTTTTTCTCCCCAAATTACAAATACGACACTGCTGATTTGTCTACAGAAAGGAAGTTCTTCACTCAAATGGATAATGGATAATGGCAAAGTAAAATGAAAGATATCTCTGATAACAAACACCCTTCCGTGTGCACCTGTTCTTCTTTAGTTAATTTAATTAAACTTTCAATTTTCACAGTAGAAGCAGAAGTAAAAAATTAAGAGCAAAAACAAGAGGTTGGCAACAAATGATAATAATAACAATAACAATAATGATAATAATAATAATAATAATAATAATAATAATAATAATAATAATAATAATAATAATAATAATAATATGAATTGAAAGAATGTTCTTTCTGATGTTCTCTATCTCTTCTGATATGTAATTGAGAGAAGGTGACTGCGTTATCTTGGGACTTATTTTTTTGTTTCCCTATTATGAGTAAGTAATTTGGACATTGATAGAAAATAACCGTCTCTGCAAATGTATGCATGACTGGTGATGGTGGGGATTTATGTACATGTGTGTATGTGTGTGTATGTATGTGTGTGTATGCATACACATGCTATCTTTCATCCTCATGCTAGCATGAGAAAATGGATGTAAAAGTGAACAATATATGAATGACTGTATCTCACTCCTCTATTTCTCTGCATTTATATATAGGTATGTGTATACATATGTATGTATGTGTGTGTATGTGTGTGTATGTGTATATATATATATATATATATTATATATATTATGTGTGTATACATGTATGTATTAGAAAATGAACATAAAGAGAAGACATGAGAGGGGCAAGTTTTAGCAAATTTATTAGTTTAACATGTGTGCGTATGTGTGCGTATGTATATATATACATATATGCATAAATACACACACACACACACACACATACATACATACATACAAAAGTAGATTGATGTATAAGCAAAGAAAAAAAATACTCAATGTGTCATGTAGAGCATTTAATAATTTTCACAGCCATTACTTAGAGATACACAAAGAAAAGTGCCGAGTACTCCAGATGTCTTGCATCTCCCCACACACATATACATGTATATGCATATATTTATACACACAAAAACACACCACACACATATATGTATATGCATGTATGTATATGTGCATGTGTACAGTGGTGTGAGTGTATATTTGTACACACACACATACACACACAATGGGTTTCTTCCAATCTCCATTTACCAAATTTCACACATCAAGGCATTGGATAACCAAGTAATATTACAGAAACACCATCTAACGGTGACCGCGCTATGGATATAGACTTGCAACTACATGACTCCAAAGTCATCTTCCAGACCAGGGCTGGCCAACCTGAGGCCTACAGGACACAAACATTTAACTTGTGGCCCACCTGATACTTTCTTGAAATGGGTTTATTTAAACAAACATTTTAAAATCTTTATCAAAAATTAAAGATTGTAATGAAAAAAAAAAGAGCATATACCTGTACTGGTGCACAGTGTGCCATGTGTCAGATGCTAAATTGATTGCAGGTTTGAGATCAGAGTAGCCTCCTCTTAATCTAGTTGCTCAAAAGCTACAGAGCCCAGACTGCCCTATGAGTAAGTAGATGCTGATAGTGCATATCAACTAAGGGGACTGTCAGCAACCACAAATCTGATTTTATATCAGAACTTTCCTTCATCTAGATGGGTTGCCCTCACCATGGCTAAGGAGCCCCATCTGTCCCATATATATATATATAAATATACAAAAAAGGGAAAATGAAGTGAAAATATTTAAGATTTAAGAATATAAATAAGATATATAAAGCAATATATACATATGTACACATATTTTATTGAGTGACGATTGACTATTCATGAGTTCCTCCACCCTTTGACAGGTTTTGTTTTTTGTCCTGCAGGGTGTCCAACAAACACTTTCCTCATCAAGCAAGCTCAATGGGGTTGTCAGTTTAGTCACCGGCAACCTGGCCATGCAGAAGGTTGTACTGGGTTACATGTTACCAGTAGCACTCAAGAGCAGCCTCACACACACACATATGTTGTGAAAGATATTCATATGAATATATATTGAATATAAATATGAATATATATTTAGCTAAGTACATTTCATTAGAACACACTTATAAGAAACCAGAGAAGAGAGAGAGAGATGAGAAGTTCCAGAAGTGAAAGTAACAGTACAAAAATGGAACTTCTAAGACTTTAGAAAAATATAAGTTAAACTTATTCAATAATTGCAAAAATTATAATGGAAACGTTAGTGATTTAAGAATACACATAAGTGCAAGAACGCTGCTCATTCATGTGGTTTCAGGTTCAATCTCTTTGTGTGGCAACTTGGGCAAGTATCTTTTGCACTAGTCCTGGGTTGACTAATGCCTTGTGAATGAATCTGGGAAATAAAATCTGTGTGTCAGCAACTAACACAGCTCCCTTCTGAGCCTGCCCAGTGGGGAGGGTGTGCAAACACTCAGCAGTATAAAACAAAATGAAATCTGTGAAAGGTGGTTGAGCCCTTTGAGACCCAATAGCACCCATGTCCTGAGAGTGCCACAGGGATTACCAAGCACACTGAAACACATGCATAGCACTTACAACAATATTTAATTTTATACCAGACCAGTCACAGCCTGAGTTCTTAAAGAAAATCCAAGACCAAAATGGGTGGAAAAGATGGTAAAAATGATTCTGATATCCTATCAGTAGAAAAGCAGTGGTAATGACTTAAATGGTTTATGCCAGCAGCAACCATGGAAATTCGATTGATATTTTGAAAACTTTAAGGGTGTTGGAAGTTTATATAGAGTTACAAAATAAATTTTTTTTTTTGAAATTATGTTTCTTTCTTAAGTTTATAAATATTACCTCTCCATACTAATATTGCCTCTGTTAATATATTTTTTTTCTCAAGAGTTTGAGTCTTGCTTTGATGTAAAGTTCATTTGAGCAAGACTTGAGCCTTGAGAGTTGTTATATATCATTTATATTTTTGCATCAAATAGTAAAAGATCTTTAAAATGGGACAAACTTTACAACATAATCGATATCCAAAATTTTTCTACAATGGTATGACTATAGTTATAATACTTTTACAATTCTTAATATGCTCTGTCCAACTCCAGTTGTCTATTTTGGTGTAGAAACTGCCAAAACAGACAATTGGAGTTTGGACAGCTCTTTAGCTGGCCAGTTCCTGTCAAACTGTCCAACCCATGCCAGCATGAAAAACAAACGTTAAACAATGATGATCATGATCATGACATCCTATATTTTCATAAAGAAAAGTGCTTATTCTAACATTTGAACACTCTTTTCCAGTGATTGAAGTACAGTAGGTTGCTACATTGAGCTATGGATTTGAATAATCATCATTTAACATTCATTTTACCATGCTTGCATGGGTCAAACAGAATTTATTGAGGCAGATTTTCTACAAATGGATGCCCTTTATATCACCAACCCTCACCTGTTTCCAAGCATAGTAATATTTCTCCATGGAAGATGGGAAGGAAATGAATAAAATTGTTTGTATCACAGTGCTGCTCATTTGCAATCATCACATGATGTCAAGACAAGGTGCACATACACAATCACATACAAATATGAAAGGCTTTTTTCAGTTTCTATCTACCATATCAACTGGTCAACCCATGTAAAAGACATTTTCTCAAGATGCCATGCAGTAAGACTGAACCAAAGACCAGATGGCTGAAAACCAAACTTCTTTACACATACACACACACACAAACATCATAAATAATTTAGAATATTTATTTATCAGTCAGTTATCTGATGAATAAAATACACAACATAAATGCTGTGTTTATATTAGATTATATCTTCAATTTTATTCCATAGTTTATCATCAGTCAACTGTCCGACAAATAAATGTTGTATCCATAACAGATTTTGTCTATGATTTCATTCCATAGTTTATCAGTTAATTGTCTTACAAATAATATAAATGTTGTGCATAATAGGCTATGTCTTCTACTTCATTCCATAGTTTATCAGTCAATGTCTTATTATATCAATGTGATATCAATGTTGTCTGTTTGATAGATTATGCTTTTGACTTTGTTCCATAGTCAAAATGAGTGTTCGTTCATTGCGTTAAATACACGAACCATAGGCCATAGAAGAATATCATTACAGATCAACCCAAGGTCAGTTTGAAGCAAGCAAAACTATGATAAAAGGCTTTCCAATCATGACCATCTCATCTTATTGCATAACAACAACTATGTGGCTCAATGCACTCATTTTTTCTTTAATACAGCTCTCTTAGCTGCTCTTTCTACAAAGTTAACTGGCAATGAAGAGCAGTCACAGACAAATTGCAGCTCACAAGACTTTCTGAATGACATCATTATTTTCGGTAGAGTGGCCCTCCTAAAGAAGAACCATGTCTCAAGCAGCCTGCTTCTCCTAAAAGGTTATCCATGCCTGAAGTAGAGGCTTCCTCATTAGCTCATGACTTGAGGGGATCTATTCAGGAGTGCAAATATTCTTGTACCAGTATTTACTTAGGTATAATGGAGATGAAGAGGTAGACATTATGATAATGATGATTAAGAGGATGACATGTGTGTGTGACTACTACATCACCTCAAAATATCTCTCTCTCTCTCTCTCTCTATTATTATCATCATCATCATCCTCGTTTAACGTCCGCTTTCCATGCTGGAATGGGTTGGACAGTTTGACTGAGGACTGGCAAGCCAGAAGGCTGCACCAGGCTCCAATCTGATTTGGTAAAGTTTCTACAGCTGGATGCCCTTCCTAGCGCCAACCAGTCCGAGAGTGTAGTGAGTGCCACCAGCATGAGGGCCAGTCTGGCGGTACTGGCAACAACCACGCTCGAATGTTGTTTTTCCATGTGCCACCAGCACATGTGCCAGTTAGCTCTCACTAATCATTCTTCTATCCCTAGTTTCCTCATTGACCACCAGATAAGGGATCGGGGGACCCTGTCAAAGGCTTTCTCCATGTCAACAAAAGCCAGGTGCAGAAGTTTATCTTTGGCTAGGTATTTCTCCTGCAGCTGTCTTACCAGAAATATAGCATCAATGGTACTTTTCCCTGGTACGAACCCAAACTGCATCTCATCTAGACTGACTCTCCCCCTAATTAGTTGGGCTATGACCCTCTCCGTGACCTTCATTACCTGATCCAACAACTTGATACCTCTGTAGTTATTTGTATCTAAAGCATCACCTTTACCTTTGTAGCAGTTGACTATGGTGCTGTTACACCAGTTATTGGGTATGACTCCTTCATATATCACCTAGTTGACTATACAGGTGACCAGGCTATAGCCAACACCGGTATGATATTTTGAGCATCTCTGCAGTGATTCCTGATGGGCCAGGGGCTTTCCTTGTCTTTATACCCTTAATTGCTTTGTCTACCCTGGTACTGTCAATTCAGATAGCTTGTCCATTTGTTGGGTTGGCATTCGGTAGACTCTCTTTCTCCCATTCATTCTCTTTATTTAGCAACCCTTCATAGAGGCATCTCCAAACCTCTCTCTTTGCAACCTCATTTAATGCAAATGAACCATCATCCATGTGGACACATTTCTCTCCTACGACATCACAATTCTCTCTCACTGTCTTGCAACATGAAATACCTCAAATCTTTGGTTCTCATGGCACAGAACATTGGCAAATTTCTTCTTATCTGCTTCTCCTCTGGCTAAATAAACTTGTCTCCTAGATTCCCTTCTGGCAGTCTGATATAATTCCCTGCTACCACTGTTCTTCCAGTCCTTCCAAGCCTGTTTCTGTTCCCTTGGGTCGAGAGGGGACTTTGCACCATCCACAGATCTGGTCAGTGGCCCTCAGCAAGTTGTGCTGTAGAAACCTCCAGTTGTCTTCCACATCATATGATGCTATATCCCCCTCTACTTCATCAAAACCTTTGAGTAATACGTCTCTGAATCTCTAAATCTATATATATATATATATATATATATATATATATATATATATATATATATATATATATATGTATGTATGTATGTATATATAATATATACACAAGGTGCAATGAATAAACTGTCATCTAAATATGCAAAATTAAAAATAGCACTGACATCTCATTTTAACAGATATATTTATCAAAATTTCATAAAAATATCTTGAAATACTAAAGAGTAAATTTATTTAATAAAATCGCCATTGGCTTCAACCACAGCCTCCAAAGGACTTCAGAATCTCCTGCATCTCTTCTGGATGATCTCCTTATTTTAGTTGGTGAATGCTACCATATTCCATGCCTTCAGTTCATCTTTGGTGTTACAAGGAATTTTGTTGCTCTCTCACTCAACTGCATCCCACACATAATAATCAAGGGGGTTGCAGTCTGGGGAGGTAGGTGGCCAGATGTTAGGGGTGATGTTGTCACAGGAATTGCTTAAGTGCCATGAGTGGGTTCTCCTGCCTGTGTGGCATTGTGCAGAATCCTCTTGCCAGACAGGGTCTTCCAGCAGCCACCTTCTTGACACAGGGCAGCACTACCTCCTCCAGGCACTTGATGTAGGCCTCTATGTTGAGTTTGAGGCCGTGTAGGAAGATGAATAGCGGAATAATGTCACCATCACTAGTGATCACTCTAAACACCATGAAACTGACTGAATGTTTGATTTTTTATCACACTCAATACATGTTCTCAGATTGTACTGTCCTCAGATTCACACCCAAACACTTTGAAATGTTCGTACTGGAGCTTCCAGTGTGAATGCCAAGCAATACAGCATGTCATTTCCAAGTTTCTGGCAGAGTGAATTGCATCATGGTATTGGTTTTTCTCACAGATGATGCCCATCTGACACTACTATACTGTGTAGTCGACAAAATCAAAAACAAAACAATGTAGATACGCAAAATTTAAAATATGTAATGGTGACAATTTACCCATCGCACCCTGTATATACATCATCATCATCATCATCATCGTCGTCGTCGTTTAACGTCCACTTTCCATGCTAGCATGGGTTGGACGATTTGACTGAGGACTGGTGAAACCAGATGGCTACACCAGGCTCCAATCTGATTTGGCAGAGTTTCTACAGCTGGATACCCTTACTAACGCCAACCACTCAGAGAGTGTAGTGGGTGCTTTTACGTACCACCGGCACGAAGGCCAGTCAGGCGGTACTGGCAACGGCCACGCTCAAAATGATGTACTTTATGTGCCACCTGCACAAGTGCCAGTCCAGCGGCACTGGCAACGATCTCGCTCGAAAGTCCTTACACATGCCACGGGTACAAGTGCCAGAAAGGTGACGCTGGGCACAGGTGCCATCACAATTTCGCTTTCGCTTGCCCCAATAAGTCTTCGCAAGCTGAGTTTCGTGTCCAATGAAGGAGACGAGGTTGGCATGGGTGCCAGTCGTCGAATTTAACTCGATTTCGATTTCACTTGCTTTAACAGGTCTTCGCAAATATATGTATGTATATAGCAGATGTTTTTTTTTGCGCCATCTGAATGATTGAACATAGTAAAGAACTCTGGATAGCAATGGAATGGTTTATCGGAATAAATAAAATCTACCACACAGTCATTACTCTACTCCTTTCTAATTCTAAATATACACACATACATACTCACACACACAAGTATGTATGTGTGTATGTATGTATGTATAGTATGTCAACATTTCTTACTTTGTGCGTTAATGTCCATGTGTGTCTCTGTGTGTGTATATATGTACAAAAATATGTATACAAGATGAAGAATATCTTGCAAAGGATAAAAGATACCACTAATTTCAACAACCAATCTTCTCCATATGTATCTATCATATCATCTACATTTTTTTTTTCCCTTGTCATCCATAAATTCTTCAAATTTTACAGTTAGAACAGAAAAAGAAAAGTAAATAGAAAACAAAAATGTTATGACACTGAACGAAGGAAGGTTACAAAATAAGTAGAGATAATGATATTTTCACAATTTCTTTTCCAAAAATACCACAAAAAAAAGATGGGTTGTAGGTTGTTTTGTTCTGACTTAGATTTTGGGTTTTTTCTTCTTTTTTTTGGTTTTTACTGATGAAAGAGATCTTGGTAAACCAGAGTAGAAAATGTTTCTTCAGATTCATAGTACTATTTTTGTAAATAGATATCCAAGTAAAACTTGATTTAACATTGTGGTAAACGTTGAGGTTCTACATAATGTAGTTGATAGGGGTCATGGAATATATACCATATAATTATATTAAATGGATTATAGGTGGCAAGCTGGTAGAATCATTAGTAAGCTCAGCAAAATGCATAGCAGTGTCTTGTCCACTGTTACATTCTAAGTTTAAATTCTGCCAAGGTTGACTTTGCTTTTCATCCTTTCAGGGCTGATAAAATAAGTGCCAGTTGGGTGCTGGGATCGATGCTATCGACTAACCTCCTCCCTCAAACTTGCTGGCATTGTGCCAAAATTTAAAATTATTACTATTATTTTTCTGTTCAGAGCTCTCAGTCTTACTTGCTCTAGTCGATTCAGTGAGAGCGGACAGTGACCTGTTGTCAGAAGTCTCACAGGGAATCTTTCCACAAATTATAAGCTTTGATACCTAGATGTTAATTTAACATGGGAGAAACTCAACAGCCAAGCACCAACCTCAAAATCCTAGCTATCTCCAACAGAGCAGAGTTCTGTAAAAACTAAAACCTCATTGTGATGGGTAAACGCTAGAGTTGAAAGAAATCTGATGTTCCTGAGATACAAACGATATCAAAGTCATCATTAAATAACAGAATGGAAATACATTCAAAGACCATAGATTTTTCTGCAAAACAGACATTTATAATTTAAAAATCACCAGATTTTATCAGTAACATTATAAAATATTGTAGAGCTTAACATAAAAATTACGAATTCATAATTAACTTAAGGTATTAATTACAGTATGTATTAAATGTCTGAAATAATAAACAGTACATTCATCTTTGTATGTGCTTGCATGCATATGAGCATATAGAGACATGATTATTATAATTTAATTCATTAAATAACTAAAAGGATAATGATAAGCTAAAAAGAATTTGGATTCGAGTTTTGAATGGAATCTTATAATACAAGAATTAAATACTTAGATGTATCTTTATATATCTTCAGATATATAAAGGAAATACAAAGAAAATAAATATATATGCATGAAACTAGACTCTTAATAGAAAGAGTGCAGACTTTTTCTATAAGACAAGCAGTATTTACTAATTACATAGGCACAACGTTAATGATATGCTGGTTTTATATAATAGTTCCTCATGTGAAATTATTGTAAATGGAAGCAAATAAATATCAGATGCTATGATATTAGACTTCTGAAGTTTTTAAAATGTTCAAACCTCTTGAAATCTTAACACAACATGTAATTATGATTTTATCATAAACTGTAACTAAAGATCAGAAGCAGAATAAACTTATACACACACACACTCACACGCACACATTTATCCCAGATAACATGATATATATGTATGTGTGCATGTATGTGCATGTGTGTGTGTGTGTGCATATAATTAAGTGCTTAACTTTTTTCTTTGTATTTCAAAATAGAGCAGAGTTTAAATAAAGGTGTTAAAGCAGAATATCAAAAACAACAAAAAAAGTGAGTTAAATATATATATAAGTACATTGCATGTGTATACATACATATATATGTACACACACATATATATACACATACACATACATACATACATGCATATATATACATATACACATACATACATACATACGTATACATATACACATATATACATACGCATACATATACACATACATACATACGTATACATATACACATACATACATATACATATATATATATATATATATATATATATATATATATATATATATATATATATATATATACATATATATATATATATATAGATGCATATACATATACACATACATATATATATACATGCATACATATAGATAAATATTTATACACATATATATATACACAAAAATATATATATGTATATATATACATACATATGTATATATATATATATATATATATATATATATATATATATATATATATGTAAATATGCACACACATACAGACAAACACGCACATATACACACATTCTATAAAAATATATACATGCATTCACACAAACACACACATATTTTTATATATATATATATATATATATAGTTTTTAAATCAAAACTTTTACTCGAAACACAATAAAAATATTTCAAATGTCACTATCTTAATAGTTTATCATTTGAAAGAATTGCAGGAACCACAGAGTTTTCTTTTATAAGTGGCTCAGTCCATTTTAAAAATGATATTGGACAAGGTTACAATGCCGAAGCCTATCATTAAAGGAAGCCTCTCTTATTGACAATAATTATGAAATACAACATTCAGCGAGACAATGAATTCATTTTGTTTACAAAAACTTATTTTGTCCATCTTCAGATTCTTATGTAATTAAGAGAGAGAGAGAGAGGGGGGAGAAAGACAGAGGGTGGAGAGCTAGAGAAAACCAGAAGAGGGAAGTGGTGAATGTGAAAGAGAAAAAGTGAGAAAAAGTAACAAGAGGGAGAGAGCATATAGATAAGATTCATCGGTTTGCAATGTTTCTGTGCTTCCATTCTCTCTGATCATAAGTAAACCATAGACATACAGTGTCTTTCCTTGTAAGGGTTTCAAAGTAATATTTACGAGGTTATTTAATTTGCTAGAAATAGCAACCACATCTGCCTCGATTCAATCTCTACCATCTTCAGAAAAATGGATACACCTTTCAGTTTTCATCATTACAAATGCAATCACTAAGCTTTGGTCAATGCTGGGCTTTAGTAGAAGACACTTGCCCAAGGTGCTGAGCAGTAAGATTGAACCAGAAACCATGATGCTGGGAAGCTAACTTCTTATACATCTATACCTGCTCATATACATATACATTTGACTGAGGACTGGTGAAACCAGATGGCTACACCAGGCTCCAATCTGATTTGGCAGAGTTTCTACAGCTGAGTGGTTGGCGTTAAACAAAACCTCCCCTTACTCACCACAGACCCGAAAATGAACAATATCATTAATACACACAAAGTCCTTAAATGCAAAAGGCAACACAAATCTTTGAAAACATTATTAACCAATTCCAAACTACATACACCACTTCCACCCCCATCAGTTAAAAAATCTGCATGCCCTAATTGTGGCACCTGCCCCTACGTACTTGAAGGCTCTGAATTTACCTTCAAACGAGGAACAAAGTTTAAAATTAAAACCAATTTCTCTTGTTCCTCGAGTAACCTCATTTATGTCCTTACTTGCGCAGGTTGCCAAAACTTCTATATCGGACAGACGAGCCTCCCATTACGTAGAAGAGTAGCTGTCCATAAGGAACAAATAAACCTCCCTCAATACCGCCAAATTCCACTCAGTGGCCACATAGACTCTTGCGCCAGAAACAAAAACCCTAAATTCATTATATTCCCTTTCTATCAATGTAAAGACAGAATCTCCACACAAGAAAGAATCAACAAGGAGAATCTTTTCATAGAGAATTCCAACCATTTCTTAACACACACACCCCTCAGTGACCTTATTTCTCTATGAACAGACTCAAACTTCCTGTTTAGAAAAAAAGAGTTCATAACTCTAACTAAAAACACTTGTCTCCCCTTACACACACTTCCTGTTTTGACACCACATTTCCTGCTTAACACAAACTTTTAACCCTTTTTTTAAACCTAACAAAACTCTCAACTCTCATGCATCCTTATTTTTCCTACCAATTTATACATGAACTACTATTGAACTACAAAAGCTCAAATACAATATAATGTATGGGTATATTTATTTTTTTTATATATTATTGTTTTATATATTATTTTCTTCATTGTGTACTTTTTTGTACTTCTTTGTAAAAAAACATTTTCATTCTCCTTCTTCTTGATAATTTGCTTCATCGCAATGAAAACCGGTTAGAAAAATCTTTATTAAATTATGCTCCCAGTTCAGCATTCTGGCTTTTTTTCATTTTCCTATTATTTCTCCACGTGCAGTTAACACAACCCCACTATTTACTGACTTATATATATATATATATATATATATATATATATATATATATATATATATATATATATATATATATACATATTTGTATATATGTATATATATATATATATATATATATATATATATATTAGTGAGAGCTGTGCGAGCCATGTACAGAGATGCGGCCAGTAAGGTGAGGGTTGGAAATGAGTACAGCAATGAATTCCGGGTAGAGGTAGGGGTCCACCAAGGTTCCGTCCTCAGCCCCCTATTATTTACCATAGTCCTCCAGGCAATCACAGAGGAGTTCAAGACAGGTTGCCCCTGGGAGCTCCTCTATGCTGATGACCTTGCCCTAATTGCGGAGTCACTATCAGAACTAGAGGAGAAGTTTCAGGTGTGGAAGCAAGGTCTAGAATTGAAGGGCCTTAGAGTCAACCTAGCTAAAACCAAAATCCTAATAAGTAGGAAGGTAGATAAAACACAAACCCCTTCAGGTAGATGGCCCTGCTCAGTATGTAGAAAAGGAGTAGGTAGTAACTCTATAAGATGTACCCGGTGCAAGCTATGGACACATAAGAGGTGCAGCAACATCAAAGGCAGGTTAACTAGCAAGTTAGTTTTTGTTTGTGGCAGATGTTCAGGTGCAATAAAGACTGCAAACAAACAGGAAACAACTTCTATCTCATTCCAGGGTGAAAAACTAGAGGTAGTCGATAGCTTCCGCTATCTGGGCGACCAAGTTAGTAGTGGGGGTGGGTGCGCTGAAAGTGTAGCTGCTAGAATAAGAATAGCCTGGGCAAAGTTTAGAGAGCTCTTACCCCTGCTGGCGACAAAGGGACTCTCACTCAGAGTAAAAGGCAGACTGTATGACGCATGCGTACGAACAACCATGCTACATGGCAGTGAAACATGGGCTGTAACTGCTGAGGACATACGTAAGCTCGCAAGGAATGAAGCCAGTATGCTCCGTTGGATGTGTAATGTCAATGTGAATACCCGTCAGAGTGTAAGTATCTTGAGAGAAAAGCTGAACATTAGAAGCATCAGTTGTGGCGTGCAAGAGAGACGATTGCGCTGGTATGGACATGTGGTGAGAATGGAGGAGGATAGCTGCGTGAAAAAGTGCCACACCCTAACAGTTGAGGGAACCCGTGGAAGAGGTAGGCCCAGGAAGACCTGGGCTGAGGTGGTGAGGCAAGACCTTCGTACATTGGGCCTCACCGAGGCGATGACTACGGACCGAGACCTTTGGAAATGGGCTGTGCGTGAGAAGACCCGGCAAGCCAAGTAAGATCGTTGCCAGTGCCCCTGGACTGGTTCTTGTGCGGGTGGCACATGAGATGCACCATTTTGAGCGTGGCCGTTGCCAGTACCGCCTGACTGGCTCCTGTAGGATTTTCGAGCGAGATCGTTGCCAGTGCCCCTGGACTGGCTTGTGCGGGTGGCACATAAAAGACACCATTTCGAGCGTGGCCGTTTTCGTGCGGGTGACACGTAAAAGCACCCACTACACTCTCTGAGTGGTTGGCGTTAGGAAGGGCATCCAGCTGTAGAAACTCTGCCAAATCAGACTGGAGCCTGGTGTTGCCATCCGGTTTCACCAGTCCTCAGTCAAATCGTCCAACCCATGCTAGCATGGAAAGCGGACGTTAAACGATGATGATGATGATGATGATGATATATATATATATATATATATAAAAGTAATTATTTAGACTTTGAGTATATGTCTATTACTATCCCGACGATTAAAGCACATTCACCACTTGGGCTACCTGATATCATCCACAGTTATGGTATAGCTTTCACTGGATCTATGTCAGGAATTCTGCCGTGTTTGTTTGATTTATAATTGATGAGGGTTTGCAGAAAGTGGATTTGATATGAATCGTTATTCAATGTGACAATTATTTCGACCCGTCCTGAAGCTGTCTCTTACAGCTAGGATATTGTGCATCTAGTTGTGTTGCACCAATCAGAGCAGTCCGTGTCTCCTCAGGTATTTGTTGTAAAAGGTATCCAACTACATGTACTGAGTGGCTTCAGACATGTTGTACTCTCCCATAGTATGTGAGTACACTGACTGAGAGTAGAATAATTCTAGAGTTATAACCTGCAGATGGATTTGGCTACATAAAACATAAATTAAATTAGAATAATAAAGGATGGAAAATAAAGCTTGTCAAATGATAAGACTTGAAAGTTAAAAGGAAGAAAGATGTGTATACATTCATTGACATGAACACATATATAGACATACACACACTCACATGTGCTGCTCTTGGGAAGTCATTTAATGTGGTCATAAACAACCAGGACGTCTGTATATATATGTATATACAAGAGTAAGCACATGAAATGTGCAACAAGGTGGAAAAAAGTATATATGTATATATGTATATATACAGATACCTGTGTATGTGTGAGTCTGTTCACAGACCCCACCCCCAAACATGCTGACCCAGTCATCTGTAACTAATTGTAGAATCTGCAATGCAGCAGGGAACCAGATACCATTTATCTATGAACATCTTGGTTGTTTATGACCACATTAAATGACTTCCCAAGAGCAGCGCATGTGAGTGTGTGTATGTCTATATATGTGTTCATGTCAATGAATGTATACACATCTTTCTTCCTTTTAACTTTCAAGTCTTATCATTTGACAGGCTTTATTTTTTTATATCTTTTATTATTCTAATTTAATTTATGTTTTATGTAGCCAGACCCATCTGCAGGTTATAACTCAAAAATTATTCTGCTCTCAGTCAGTGTACTCACATACTATGAGAGTACAACATCCCTGAAGGTACTCAGTACATGTAGTTGGATACCTTTTACAACAAACACCTGAGGAGACACAGACTGCACTGATTGATGCAACACATCTAGATGCACAATATCCTACCCGTAAGAGACAGCTGCAAGAAGGGTCGAAACAATTGTTGCATTGAATAAAGATTTATACCAAATCCATTTTCTGTTTCCCTCATCAATTATGTGTTTGTGTGTGTGTATGAGACATTGCTGCTACACATGAGTGTTGACAATACACACATACACACACATGCACATGCATGCACACACACAAACACACATATACACACTTAATGGTATTTATGTGTGTATATTTATATTACATAGATACAAACAGAAAGCTATTATCTCTGCATGCTTATATGCGTAAGTATATCTGTCTGTTTGGCCCTTTGTCTATCTGTCTCTTTGTCTAACATCACTTGTTGTCTTACAAATACACATATAAGCATGCAGGGATAATAGATTTGTGTTTGTATCAATGTATGTATGAATGCATGCAATATATACATAAGCCTGAATGACAACAAATAAACGCAAGAATGTGTGCAATGGAGAGAAGGATAATGGACAAACATATATTTTAACGCATTCGAGCAGTATGGAATCTTGGAACAAAAGAAACAATAGAAGACCAAGATCAATTGATAAAATGTCTTTGATATTGTGGAAGCCTCTTAAAATACCATTAACGACCGTGTGAATTCAGTAATTAGTAGGTATAAAGAAGAGCTGGTGACAGCAAATAGACAAAGAAAGAAATGAAGGACTTGAATTAAGAATAATAGCTGTAAAGTGAAGTGGTAGTAATACATGAACATCTGGAATATCTGATTGTAGTTGATATGGATCAGATTGCATAGTGTCAATTGGTGCATCAAAGCAAATCAGAAAATGTCTTTGAACTTAAATAATTTAGTTCTTTTAACTTGAGCAAGTAATTAGGGGGTTTTAACACGGCTGCATAAGCCTTGGAGGCATTTTACAGATTGCACCCTATTGCAAACATTTGAGCTAGGTTTATAGTATAACTTCATTTCCCTCCATAAAGTCCTACCCTGTTATTTGTGGTACCTTGTGTTTTAATGACCTGGAGAGCTATACCAAAGGCACACATACTCCTCATACGGCCTCCAAACTAGACAAGTCGGAGGATACAGGCCAGACTAATATGGACCACTTCCTCTCAGAGATAAAAATGCATTTGCTTAGGAACAACCTAGATAAAAAGTAAAATTACAGATGTACTGATAGGAATTCAAAACCTACAAGATCTGGGAGAGGAATGACCTTCCCTCAGGAAAATATATGGTGCTGAGAAAGCAGGCACCCCAACTGGAATGAAGCAGAAAAAATGGTCTAGAGGTGAGAACAAAAGAGAAACATCATCGATGGCCTATGCTCCATAGAGAACAAAAGGCTAAAAGAGAATTATAACTTTATCTCAATAGTCTGTGGAAACCAGAAAAAGGGCTTGAGGCCTGGCATGCTAACAACTCTACCAACTTTCTACCTTAGGGTTGTCTTAATATCAACACTAGCAAATACACATACATTCCCATACAGTTACAGCAGCTTGCATAATGATGATCATCTGACTTCAATAGCTGGTTTTCATTTTTATCTGGTAATTTTATAAGCAAGCAAAAGGACAGGCCTCAAGCCCTTTTTTCTGGTCCCCACAGACTATTGAGATAAAGTTATACTTCTACTTTAGCCTTTTGTTCTCTATGGGCTATTGTTCTCATGGGCTATTGATGATGTTTCTCTTCTATTCCCAACCTCTGGACCATTTTTTCTGTTTCTTTCCAGTTGGGTGCCTGCTTTTTCAACACCATATGTTTTCCTGAAGGAAGGTCATTCTTCTCTTAGATCTTGTTGGTTTTAAATTCTTACCAGTACGTCTGTAGCTTTACTTTTTATCTAGGTAGGGATGTTGTTCCTAAGCAAATGCATTGTTTAAAACGACTGAGAATAACAGATGAAGAAAAGAAAATATACTAGAAATGTATAGGTATAGGCATGTCTATGTGGTAAGAAGTTTGCTTCCCAACCAGATGGTTCCAGGTTCAGTCCCACTGCATGGCACCTTGGAGGCAATTGTCTTCTACAATAGCTTCAGGCCAACCAAAGCCTTATGAGTGGAGTTGGTAGATGGAAACAGAAAGAAGCCCAGTGTGTGTGTGTGTGTGTGTGTGTGTGTGTGTGTGTGTGTGTGTGTGTGTGTATATGGCACTCTGTTGGTTACAACGATGAGGTTTCCAGTTGATCTGATCAGTGGAACAGGTTGCTTGTCAAATTAATGTGCAAGTGGTTTAGCACTCCACAGACACATGTACCCTTAATGTGACAAGGCTAACCCTTTGAAATACAGGTACTACTCATTTTTGCCAGCTGAGTGGACTGAAGCAATGTGAAAGGACACAACACGTCGCCAGGAATTGAACTCACGACCTTACAATCGTGAGCTGAATACCCTAACCATTAAGCCATGTGCCTTCACATATATATATACATAAATAATAATAATATATATATATATATACATACACACACACACATACACACAGACACACATATAGATATATAATAAGGTAAAGACCAACTCCATGATTGACCATGGGATTATACCTAGAAAGTTCCTCTAACCAGCAGTCAGTCATGCACTACTAGCTCTCACTGTGAATGCGACCATGGTGCACTACAGAACTAGTCCAGGAACATCTTGATGCCACCTCATATATGCACTGAAGAAATCTGTGCAGAAGAGAATGAGGGAAAATATAAACAAAAATATATTTGTGGTAGAAGACAGTGAATATGTCAACTGTAGAAGGATGTAAGTAAAAGGTAAATTTGATAGAGAAAAGAATGAATCAGACAGTGCATGTGCATGTGAAGCAGAGAGACAGACATAGCCATAGACGAAGAGACAAAATGACAGACAAACACGAACAAAAGTAGACAGAACCAGACAGAAGAGAAAAATATGGTGCAGAAACAGGAAGTAAAAAAAAGAGAAAAATGTGTCTGTCTCAGTACAAGATGAAAGAGAAAGTCAAAGAGAGAGACAATGAGAGAGAGAGAGAGAGAGAGAGAGAGAGAGAGAGAGAGAAAACAAGGGAGGGGACCAAAGAGTAAAGAGAATGTTTGTGGTAACTATGTGGGTGGATGTGCAACAATGAAAAAAGACAGAAGAATGTTTGCACGAAAAGTTTAAGGAAATGTGTGTGTGTACTCAAACACACACATACAGGCACATATATATGTGTGTCTGCGCGTGTGTATACATATGTAGGTATAGACAGAGATGCGTAAAAGAAGTAGATAAAGAACAAACTAGCATTGCACTACCAAAGATCCGATATACTGCAGTAGTTCACAAGAAGATGTAACATTTCCTGTCAAACAATAAGACAATAAAACCTTCCAAGAAAGCAGAAGAAATATGGAAACACAATAGGAAAAAATACAACTCAGAAAGCTAATGTTTACATAACAAAGGAATTATGATAGAGGCTTATAGCTGAAGACCAAATGTATGTTTTGAAATTTCAAAAATATACTGTAATGTCTGATGGCAGGTTTGGCCAAATTTGGTGGCTGATGGTGGAAGTGGTGGTGGTGATAATAATAATAATATTAATAATAATAATAATTATTATTATTATTACTATTATAATGATGATGATGATGATGATGCATTGCTGTTTTATGAAACATAATAGCAAAATTGAGATGATTGTGTAAGTATATTGGCAGGTAGGCATTTATGCTTGTCACTCATGTGTGTTTGTCAATTTGATCATTATTGGAAAAAAAGTGGACATACATATATGTGCATAGGTATACACACACACACACACACACACACACACACACACACACACACACACACACACACACACACACACACGCACGCACACACGCACATATATATATATAAGGGGGAGCTGAAAAGTTCCTAGCTTTAAGGGTACTACATCGAAATTGGGTATTATTATAGCATTTTTAGACTAAAGAAAAATTAAATATCACAAGTTGTATAAATAGTAATAGCAATAGGAATAATTCTATCAACAACAACAACAACAACAACAACAACAACAATAATAACAATAATAATAATAATAATAATAATAATAATAATAATAATAATAATAATAAAAGGAATATATTCACAGACACGACAGAACTGGGACCTATATACACTGGAAGTTATGCCAACACTATGGAATAACAACAGAAAAAAGATGGTATAAACACACGCCAGAAAAGGTCACAGAAAACGAGAAAGCAACCATACTCTGGGATATGCCAATACACACAGATAGAGAAATTAAGGCAAATAGACCAGATATAGTTGTCAAAGATCATGAAGAAAAAAAATGCTTTCTAATTGATGTATCAATACCAGCAGATGACAACGTTTCTCTAAAAGAAATGGAAAAACTTTCAAAATACAAAGACCTGGAAATAGAGGTAACTCGGATGTAGAATCTAAAAACAGAAACAATTCCTATTAGGTATAATAAAAAAATATTCAGACAAATACATAACAAAAACACCAGGACTTACAAATATATATAACATACAGAAAATTGCACTACTGGGCACTGCACACATCCTACGCAAAACACTTTAAATACAGTAACCATAAGAGCACCACAGCAAACCACAGCACATACCCAAGGCGCACAGAGCTGTGCTCGGTAGTAAAGTGAAAGCACGTTATAGAAATAAAACTACTGAACAATAATAATAATAAATAATGATAATAATAAAAAAATTGCTTGTCTTGTAACAAAATCTGAAACCATTATCATTATCATTATTATTGTTATTATTATTATTATTACTATTATTATTATTATTATTATTATTATTATTATTATTATTATTATTATCTTATGTTTGACTTTTGCTTTGCATTTGTACAAGTTGGATCCAAGTCTCACCCAGAGACCTCAAGAGACAACAAGTTAGAAGTTCATGTAGGTGTTATGCCTAGGGTACCATATATTTGGATTTGTACATAGTGTTGTTCTAGAGAATGTTTAAGAAACCATAAGAAGAAAAAACAAACAAAAAAACACACACCTCACCAAAAACGAACACTCTACGTATCCGACAGAGCAAAGGGAATGAAGTTTATCTGTATATATCTTCATTAAAGAAGCCGGAATCTTTCTGGGTTGTTTTAGGCACACGTGTGCAAATCGGAATACAGTTCAGCATTGAATATATTCCGTGTATATATTTGATAAATAAATTCAAAAAGGATAAAAATCTTTTACAAGAATTTTATCAAGAAGCCAGTGTGTAAAAAAATTCATAAGGGAAATTTCTATTCCCAAGAATATAATTATTCGTTTATATTTATATAAGGGCATTACTAGTGTGTGGCATCATTCTGTAGTAATGCCCTTATTAATGTATGTATCTTCATGTGTGTATTTATGAATGTACATATAGGAGTGTGTATAGGTATATATATGAATGTGCGTATGTGTATATATTAAATAATATTTTTGTATAAAATAAACTTATTGGTAAGATTATTATTATTATTATTATTATTATTATTATTATTATTATTATGATAATTATTATCTCTTTATCACAGGTTTTGCTGGAGCTCCTGAAATCTTGTATGCATGCAGGCTTACTACCTGCAGCCTATGATACCATGCTATTTGCTCTTTTCAGCTATTTATTATCATTATTAATATTAGTTCTACAGTTTATCTATTGAAAAAATATAACCATCATAGGTTTGGAGCTATTAAAATTCATACAAGAAAATAAATAAAGTGAAGAAATAATTGATAAAGAAAGAAATGAAAACAGCTAAATATAAAACAGAAAAGAGTTATTGCTTCAACCTTAGTTACAGTTGATTTAGTCAAATAATATATTGACACAAGGAGGAGACTAATACTTCATTGCTTTCAGTGTTTTCACTCTGAACATACAGACTGCTGAGTACATATGTTATTGTGAGAGAGTATGTTATGCTTTCTTTGTTCATTTGTGTGCTGGTACATAAGTATGTATGTGAATGTACAAGCTGACGAACCTAGTAATTCCCGGCTCTATTCTCGTAATTGTTTAGTTAATCCAATAACAAACAATACAAAGTATGTAGCCCTTAAAACGGTTTTTGTGCATCTACAGAGAATACCAAACTGCCTTACACAGGATCTTGCTTTTAGGAAACCCCAATAAGTTATGAATACCTAAACTGTGAAGTCAGTTATGTTACCAGATAGTAACAATTCAAATAAAGTAGCCCTAAAAAGGGCTTTAATGCATTCCCAGAGTATATAGAACATAGGAGGAAATACTAATTAGGTATGTATACTAAAATCATGATGCATGTTAGGTAATAACAGGCTAATCAGATATGTGATAATAACAGTTCAAAGTAAATAACTCTGAAAAGGGCTTTTATGCATTCCCAGAGAATATTACCCTCAGGGGTGCTAGTGTTGGTATATTCGTGAATAAGTCACAAACCGAAATAAATGGATCTATTGTTTAGGAAAATACTATTTACTTGTTTAAGGGTTGTACTAGATAAATTGCGAAAATAACTCTAACAGTTCAAATACTAAGAAATAAGCATACTCAATTACATTTTTACCAAATAATTTAGGAAAATGAATGGGTTATTTCCCTTGGCTATACATAAGGATCCCTTTCGGGGGCGAATAGGTTGTTTACCTTGGTTTTTAAAATAAAATATATTAGATGTATATGAGGCTCCCTTCCAAGGGCTCTATTATCGATTTTTTTCAACAATCTGAATATGCCATGAGGTTTCCAGACATGTGTTCTACTCACGTGTCAAGTTTCATTAAAGTCAATAAAACGATGTAGGAGGAGTTAGCTAACAACTCCACAAACACACATACAGACAGAATTTCCCACATATGTAGTAGATATGTATAGATCTACATTTACACATATATTTATACACATGTGAAAGTATGCATTTATGTACATGTATTTTCATATGTATATGTGGTATGTTATTGTGTGTGTGTGTGTGTGTGTGTGTGTGCGTGTGTGTGTGTGTGTGTTTGCTTGTCTCTGTACATATATGAAAAATGTATGAAGAAAGGTATTGAAATCACGCCCTATGAATCATAAGAGAAACACCCCAACCACTAAGCCATGCACCAATATATGAGTGCATATATACAGGGGTTGGACAAGATAATGGAAACACCTTCCTTCTTCGGGTGATACATATGAATGACAATAGCTGTATAAAGAAGAGTGATTAATTAAAGCGGATGGTACATATGGTAAAGAGGAAACCTAGGAAGACAAGTAGTGAGGAATTTTGGGCCTTTTGGAGGAGACGACAATGGACCATGATGTTTGTCAATGTGAGGTTCTTGAGAACAAATGCTCACCTCAGTGAAATTGAGTTGGAGAACCACTGTATTCCACCTACATGAAACATTAATTCACATACCCCACTCCCAAAGAACCAAACTATTCTATTCACATAGAATTGTTGGAGCTAATGCAGTTTCGCACTTTTCCTTGAAAAATACATCTTTTTGGAAAAAGTGTTTGGGATTGCTACATTTTAGAGGATGGACATTACGAATATGCAAAAAAAAACCCATATTTTTATTAAATACCCCCCACACACTCTCATTTAAAATTCTTATTTTTTTCCTATGTTTTACATGAGGGAAATTCTGAATATGCCAGAAACCATGTTTTCAAAATTTTAAATTCAATAAGCGTATAAGATATGTGTATAAAGAGACAGATAGATATGAATGTCTTCCTGGGGCTAAAAACAATAGTAACACTGTCTTCTATAGGACCACCACATTTAGTTGACAAATATATTATTTTAGGCAAACACAAGTAAAACGCAAATTCTTTTCACTTTAATGTTTTTGCATATATTTAATTTCAATTTGCATATGTTTGTCAGTGCGCTACAATCTCTTTAGAGCAAACAAAATCAAAAATTTTAATGGAGGGAGAGGGGGGGGTTAGATTTAAAAAATTTTTTTGCATATTCGTTATCTCCAACATCTAAAATGTAGGAATCCAAAAAAATGCATTTTTCAAGGAGAGGTGTGAAACTGCATTAGCCCCCAATTGCCATCTCTTCTCACTGCTCCTGGAGCACAATGCTGCTTTGTCATCTATTTCCCTTGTCCTTCTGTGCCAACTATATCCTTTTTATCCTACCACTCCCCTATATAACCCTTGCTCTCCCTTCACTGTATTCCTCTTCTCCTCTCCTTTCCCCACTTTGCACTTTTGTGAACTTGTCAACTTGAAATCTACATTTTATCCAAGCACCTGAAGGACCCAACATTCAGACAAATACAGGAATAGGTCTACATAAATGAAATATCCCCAGTACTAAATAGGAAATATACGTAGTAGGTAGTCATACCCCTATACCCACAGTTTATATACATATACAGGTAGAATACTTAGTGGGCTGTTATGTAGACATATGTATGTGTGTATGTGTGAATGTGTGTGTATATATATATACATGTATATGTATACATAAGTATATATATATATATATATATATATATATATATATATCATCATCATCATCATCATCGTTTAACGTCCGCTTTCCATGCTAGCATGGGTTGGACGATTTGACTGAGGACTGGTGAAACCGGATGGCAACACCAGACTCCAATCTAATTTGGCAGAGTTTCTACAGCTGGATGCCCTTCCTAACGCCAACCACTCAGAGAGTGTAGTGGGTGCTTTTACGTGTCACCCGCACGAAAACGGCCACGCTCGAAATGGTGTCTTTTATGTGCCACCCGCACAAGCCAGTCCAGGGGCACTGGCAACGATCTCACTCGAAAATCCTACGGCAGCCAGTCAGGCGGTACTGGCAACGGCCACGCTCAAAATGGTGCATCTCATATGCCACACGCACAAGAGCCAGTCCAGGGGCACTGGCAACGATCTTACTTGGCTTGCCGGGTCTTCTCACGCACAGCACATTTCCAAAGGTCTCGGTCAGTAGTCATCGCCTCGGTGAGGCCCAATGTACGAAGGTCTTGCCTCACCACCTCAGCCCAGGTCTTCCTGGGCCTACCTCTTCCACGGGTTCCCTCAACTGTTAGGGTGTGGCACTTTTTCACGCAGCTATCCTCATCCATTCTCACCACATGTCCATACCAGCGCAATCGTCTCTCTTGCACACCACAACTGATGCTTCTAATGTGATGATGATTGGGGCAAGCGAAAGCAAAATCGTGATGGCACCACCGTTCGAGCATGATCGTTACCAGCGTCGCCTTTCTGGCACATAAAAAGTCATTCGAGCGAGATCATTGCCAGTGCCGCTGGACTGGCCCCTGAGCAGGTGGCACGTGAAATACACCATTCTGGGCATGGCCATTGCCAGTACCATCTGACTGGCCTTCGTGCCAGTGGCACGTAAAAGCACCCACTACACTCTCGGAGTGGTTGGCATTAGGAAGGGCATCCAGCTGTAGAAACTCTGCCAAATCAGATTGGAGCCTGGTGTAGCCATTTCAGTCAAATCGTCCAACCCATGTTAGCATGGAAAGCGGACGTTAAATGATGATGATGATACATATAGATATATATATCAACATATGGCACAAATTTCATAAAATTTTAAATGTCTATGTCCCTTCATCTTAATACTTATTTTATTTGTATGATATGCAACAGCATGTGTGTGCATAAACAGATTTCATGTCTATGTTATACTACAGAATAAATTTTATTGGTTTTAAGTGCGAACCTCTCCAGAATACTACAGAAAAAATTTATGATCAACTATCATTTTATTGGTTTTAATTGTGAACCTCTCCAACTTTGATATCAGTATATATTTTAATTCATGACCACATACCCATCACTGTACGTATTTCATCTCACTAGTTTAGCTTTGGAGTTTTTGTGTATATTTATTTATTCCCTCTCAGAAAATGAACAATTACCTCCCCTGCCCCAATAATAACGATCACCAATTACCTCCCATTAGATTTTTCTACTTTTTGAATAATTCATTCATAAATTTTCCATACACAACATGGACTAAAATCTTCTTAAGAAAATATGAAATTACTATAATTTCAATGTAATGTCATGATTAGCAGAAGCGAAACCTGTTGACAAACACAATACAAAATATAATAAAAAAATATATTAAAACTAAGTAAGGTGTGTGCATTTTCCTTCTTTTATTCTATATATATGTTTTGTATATATATTGATCTTTTTTTTTCCTTACATATATATATAATGTTTCACAGTATATATTGTTCATGGAAAATAACTTGATATTGGGGTATATAAACCCATGATGGAAAAAACGAGCACATGTTGGAAATGAACCCACACCTTTTATTCTCGCGATAAGGGTGCTAACTGTTTACAGAAACATACCCATCCATTCTTTCCTATTAAATCTTGGGAACTATAATTTCATAATGGTGTGTAATAAATATGTACATATTCTGCATAAGTTAAGAAATGGTGAAGGGTGAAAATTCTGCATGCATACACATAATCATCCATGTATATACACACACACACATGCATACATATAGCTATATAGATGTATTACACACACTCACATACACATATAAAACAAAAGATAATGCCCACTGGTGAATTTTCATAACTTTTGGAGCAACATTTGAAATAAAAATTTAAAACTTATTCTCTATTTTCAATGAAGGATGCTATCCAAAACTATAAATTTATTTCCTGTAATGGCAAACAAATACTTTCTACTGTATGACCTCTTGCTTTTTAAAAATAGGTGAGAAATTAAACTACTGAGGTTATGTTTAGTACATTTTGAAAAAGGTATGTACTTAGTATCAAAGATTCCATATACAAAGATACATATGTTTGTTTGCAGAAGTGTGTGTGTATGTATGCAACAACATTGGGATATATATATATATATATATATATATATATATATATATATATATATATATATATATATATATATATATATATATATGTATATATGTATGTATGTATTTATGTATGTATGCATGTATGTGTGTATATATATATGTATATGTATCTATACATACATATATATATATATATATATATATATATATATATATATATATATATATGTATCTATACATGTATATATGTATGTGTATATATGTTTATATACATATTTATATATATATATATATATATATGTATTTATATGCATATATATATATATATATATATATATATATATATATATATAATGTTGAAGTAAGTGAAGTAAGCCATACTTTGTCCATCAAACTGTTTGTGTAATGATAATAATATCATTTCATAACGAAAATATTTTTAGCCTTCTTTGTTTTTGTTTTTCTTTTTAGAGATAAACTTTAATAATAATCTGGTAAATAAAGAAAGTTTGCTTTTTATTATGTTCTTTAGTTTTTTTAAGTAGTAAAGATTTTTTTTTTCGAGAAACAAATGTAAACCAATATGTCTGTTTATTTTTTGATTTTTCATCATTGGCAGCTTTTATGTTCTTGGGAGTAAGACCTTTTAAATTACTATATTTTGATGGTTTATATAGTGCAATCTTCTCCTGACCCCCACCCACTCAAACATTGTTCCAGAAAAATAACCTATGTCTTGTGAAGGCAGATGGCTCAATGGCTAGAGCTTCAGCCTCATAATCTTGAGGTAGTGAGTTCAATTCCTGGATTGGGCTGTGTCTTGTGTTTTTGAGCAAGACACTTTATTTCACGTTGCTCCAGTTCACTCAGCTGTAGAAATGAGTTGCAATGTCACTGGTGCCAAGCTGTATTGGCCTTTGCCTTTCTCTTGGATAACATCAGAGAGAGGAGGCTGGTATGTATGTACGACTGCTGGTCTTCCATAAACAACCTTCCTAAGACTTGTGCCTTCGAGGGTAACTTTCTAGGTGCAATTCCATGGTCGTTTATGACCAAAGGGGGTTTTTACCCTTGTCAATATATAATCATGGTTTGTACTACTTTTAAGTGGTAGTTCTATTATGGTGTTACAGAGCACCATAACATTGACAGCAAACAGCTCTCTATATGAAACTGCTTCCTACTTAATTAGTAGTAACGATAACAATGTATATCTGCCAAACTTGATATAAAATTACATTAGAAGAAAATTAAGAGACAACATGCTCATAGGTGTAAACAAACTACGGACCAATTGACTCTTCTGCACCAGTTGCACTTTTGTTTCATTACTACAAAGTCACCAAACTCAGTTCGATACCTCGTCAGAACAGAGCTGAATTACAGTTCTATATTTAAGAAATGAGGAATTATGTACATTATTTACATTATTTACATTTGACGGATATATCTTGGGGAAATTTCAAACCTGGGTTTTCATTCCTAAGGTATTTTTCGATGTTGTTATCATTATTATTATTATTATTATTATTATTATTATTATTATTATTATTATTAATATTCCGGTCACTGCTTGGAAGCGAACTCGGACTCTTAACCACTGTGCCATATCAAAAAATACCTTAGGAATGAGAACTCAGGTTCGAAATTTCCCCAAGAAACCTGATGAAAGCTGGAGGGTATATCAGCCAAAACGTTGTGTTAACAACAAACAAGATGAGGACAAATATCTGTCAAATGTAAATAATGAGAATAAGAACTGAATAAGAGCAATATAACACAGTTCTGGCTTTCAGTCAGGGATCCCACACCTTTTGTCACACTTATTGCATCTGATCCCTTCAACACTCACAATAACCACTATTCCAATCCTTGCTCTCCAGAACAATGGCCCTCTGGAATCATTTCTTTGATCATTTTTTTTTTCCTACAGGTGCTAACCTGGAACGGTCTAAATGGTTTCAAGCTCTCTGCTATGAGAGGGCCTTTGAAGGTTATGAATACTAACCACTTCTCCAAACTCAGCAAGTAGAAGAAAGAAGTTCATTAACAGCATCAAGTAAGTATGTGACAGCCTCTGTCATGACTAGACTCTAAAAGCACTGAGAATATACAGTGTCTACTAGAAATTACAAATAATTTTACTCAGGGTAACAAACCCAAATAAAAAGCAAAACCTCATTAGCAATGCAAAGAGCACCACAATGATTAATAACCCTTATGTCTAAAACAACAACTTTCTGTGATATCTACTGCAAACCACAACCTGGCTTACACATCTTTCTCTACCCCATACAATGGCAGTCTTTGCTCTTGTGCACTATGAAAGATACTACTAGTGTTCATTGTTTTCCTCGGCATATTTGAACTCTGACATTCATGCATGCTTACATCACACACATCCAATAGAGTATACTTGCCTCATTCATTTGAAACTTTTTCATATCTCCCACATTCATCTTCGATATCTCACTATGAGACAATCAATCTTTTGAAAAACCAATCGCAAACTGGTTGACATACTGTTTTGAGCTGCAGCTGCATACTGTCATTTTATTAACAATGCTGTATCAACATTCATTATGTATAATATCTATGTATTGATGTAATAAATGTGAACAGTACGAGACAGTCTGTGAAGATTTAAGGGAAAATATAACTGCTTAGACAACACAATGCTAGCATCTAACAGTAAAACGATGCAATTGTTTAGTCACATACTTTAAATTATAGTTTGCCATTTCCATTGTTGTTGCTGTTGCTGATATCATTGTTGTAGCATGCTGCTCGCTGTTTTAATTTTCATGTTTGATTCTATGACAAATATGTGATAAATGTTTAAATCTTTCAGTCTGTGTGTGAGTGTGTATGTGTGTGTGGACATGTAAATGCTTATAGAAATATTGCATATAAACATGTACTGTGAGTAACTTATACATATAGGAGACAGGCAGTACATAGCTACATGTTATACACATATATATATATACGACATGCAGTACTTAGCAACATGCCATTTGTGTGTGTGTGTATATATATATATATATATATATTTATTTATTATTTTTTTTATTTATGTGTTTCAACCAAGTGGCTGCGGTCATGCTGGTGCACCACCGTGATTTTCACGTTCCTTGCATGGCTCTTCTCCCCCACCTGACATGGTCCAATCAAGAGTTTTGATGGCACATCTGGTGTATAAGAGAATTTGACACAGCTGCCCTAAACTGCATCTCATTACGAGCCATTGGTTCGTCTGGTATCGTGGAGAGGAAAGCGTCAAGTTTTGTCTTGAAGACCTCCGCATCCATGTCTTGCATGTCTCTCAAATGTTTTGGCAGGGCATTGAAGAGCTGAGGTCCTCTGAAACCGAGGCTGCTGCAGTATCTCGTTCTTATGTGAGATGCAGTGGACGGTACCTTTGGCACCATGCAGTGGCGACCCGTGCGGGCATTCCTGTAGTACTTGATACCAAAGTTTGGCACCAGTCCTTCCAGTATTTTCCATATGTATATTATTACATATCTCTCCCGCCTGCGCTCCAGGGAGTAGAGACCTAGTGCCTTCAGTCGCTCCCTGTAGTTCATCTGTTGGACTGTGGCGATCTTTTTTGTATAGTGCCGCTGAATTGCCTCGAGTTCTGCTGTCCGCTTAACACTGTGTGGTGACCACAACTGAGAGCAATAGTCTAGGTGGCTCAGAACAAATGTCTTCCATAGAATCAACATGACTTTTTGATCCCTTGTACGGAAAGTCCTCAGTATCCACCCTGCCAGTTGTCTGCACTTTGCTGTCAACTTGACAATGTGCATGTGAAATGATGCATCACTACACATGTTGATGCCCAGATCTCTTACTGTTTGTGGTTCTGGGATTGCAGTACCTGCAGGCCCTGTGTATGCCAGTTGGGAGGTACTTGTGGTCTTGTAGTGCAGTACTTGAAATTTTTTTGCATTGAACTGCATATTATTTTGCTCTGCCCACTCATATATTGCATTTAGGTCATTCTGCAGGCTTATAATATCATCAGGATTCTTTATTGCCTGAGATATCTTTGTGTCATCAGCATAGCTAGTGACAGTGGCTCTCCGAGTGACTGTGGGCATGTCCAGAAGGGCCACTATGAACAGTAGTGGCCCCAGAACAGTTCCCTGTGGAACACCGCTCAATATTTGTGTTTCCCTAGATAGTTCTCCATTGGCTGCAACTGTCTGACTTCTACCATTCAGGAAGTCATGCAGCCACTCTCCTAATTTACCAGCTATGCCAAGGTTTCGCAGCTTGTGACATATCAAGCCATGTTCAACTTTGTCAAAGGCTTTTGCAAAGTCGAGATATATCACATCAACATTTGAATGGTCAAGTAGCTGCTTCAGGACCCAGTCATAATGCTGCAAGAGCTGCGTGAGGCAGCTTCTACCTGGACGGAAACCATGCTGGGTCTCATTCAGCAAGTCATTTTCTTCTAGGAACGCAATCAATCTCCTTCTGACAATTCGTTCCATGACTTTGCTAATATGTGAAGTCAGAGAGATGGGCCTGTAGTTTCCAGCCTCTGCTCTGCTTCCACCTTTATGGATAGGACATATGGTGCCTTCCTTCAGCTTTTTGGGAAGTTTACCATTTGCAAGGAAACTCTGGAAGAGTATCCGGAGTGGTCCTGCTAATTCTTGTTTACACGACTTTAAGAGGACAGCTGGGAAACCATCCGGGCCAGTTGCCGAATTTGAGCTCATTTCATTTATGGCAGCTATCACATCTTCCTCTCCAATGTCGATGTAGGTAATGGATGCAGTCCCCTTCTGCTGAGTGCTATTGTCAAAGAAATCAGCTGAGTTCTTTATCTGCATGTGACTCAGAGGAGAGGTGAAGACACTCTTGAATTGTGTACTGAGCACTTCACTTATCCATGTGGGATCTGTAGTCAGTGAGCCATTAGGCAGGAACAGGGGTCCTATCTTATACTGCACCGTAGCAGTCTCCTTTGCAAATCTATAGAAAGCCTTGGGGTTTGTTTTTATGCTTTCTACTGCTCTCTTTTCCTTCTCTGCTCTCTCCTTTTCATGGGAGAGTTTAATTTTGTTTTCTATTTCTAACAGTGTTAGTTTTAATTTAGCCCTTTTCCTATCCTCCAGTTCTCTATTTAACTGGTTTGAGACCTTTGTTCTGTGTCTCATAAGGATTTTCCTGTCTCTAGGAATTCTATTGGCATGTTTGCTGGTCTTTCTATATGGCACGTATTTGGTGCATATGTCTTGTATGGTTGACATAAAATGACTTAGTTTGAGGTCATTGTCTTGTATAGAAAGGCTGTCATGCCAGTTTTGATTTCGAATCTCTCTGCGAATTGACTTCCAGTCCGCCCCGTGGAAATTCAGGTTGGATATTGCTTGAGTCCTCCTGGTGGGGTGGGTGTCAGTGGGTTGTCTAGGACCATACATAGTTAATTCTATAATGTTATGATCTGAGAGAGATGTGGGCGTTATTTTCACATTATGGATTAGGCTCACATTGTTTGTGAAGCAGAGATCCAAAATATTGCTTCCCCTGGTTGGTTGGAGTATCACTTGTTCCATGAACAGCATGTTGGATAGTTCTAGCAATGATTTTGCCTGGCTTTGTTCATGCAGTGACATCCCAGAGAGGATGTGACCTTCAGGCCATTTAATATTTGGGAGGTTAAAGTCGCCTAGGAAAAGTATATTGATGTGTTGGTCCAGATTTGCCAGGACCTCTTCTATGCGTCTGAGGCTGTCCTCAAATTTACCTTCCTGCTTTGCGGTATTTGGTGGACGGTATGTTGAGCATACAACTACATCAATTTGTTTTATGTGTACTATTAAAGTATCATACATATATATATATGTATGTATGTATGTATGTATGTATGTATGTATGTATGTATATATATATGTATATATATATATATATATATATATATATATATATATATATATATATATATATATATATACATTTATTATGTATATATATGTATATATATGTATATATCTATTTATATATTTATAAACATATGTATGTGTATGTCTGTATATCTATTTATCTCTCTCTCTCTCTCTCACTCTCTCTCTCTCTCTCTCTCTCTATATATATATATATATATATATATATATATATATATATATATATATATATATATATATATATATATACATACATATATATATATATATATATATATATGTAGGTATGTATGTATATGTCAATGGTTTCTTAGAAAATGAATGGAGAGAAAGAGAGAGGGGGAGTGGGAGATACATTTAGAGAGCTAAACCAGTGTAATAATAAAAAGACAGAATGAAAGCTAGAAAGATATGATTGATAATGTAAATATACACCACATTTCATGAAACTAAAATATATGACAAGGCATCATATATAAACATTTACTTAATAGCTCACTGTCAGTTGATGTGAATTCCAATAGTGAAACTAATAGAGCGGCCCACTCATGGAATTAGCTTCTAATATGGCTGTGTACTCCACACCCACATGTATATGTAATGTAATTCTGGGACATAATTAGGATGACATGATAAGTGATAAGAATTGTTCTGAGAATTTCAAGTTCAATTCATCCAAAGGCATTCCACACAGTTTATCAATATCATCATCAGCAGCATCATCATTTACCATCCACTTTTCTATGCTTGCATGGGTCAGACCATAGCTTGTGGAAATAGATTTTATATGGCCACATGCCCTTCCTCTTATTAGCCCTCACCTGTTTCCAAGCAAGGTAATATGTCACTATAGAAGACTGGCAACAAACAACATTACTTTTAGTAGGGTTATGCTCTTTTTCAATCAACTCATGTAATTAAAACAAGAGTACACTCAATCATATGGTTGGCACTCCGTCGGTTACGACGACGATGGTTTCAGTTGATCCAATCAACGGAACAGCCTACTCGTGAAATTAACATGCAAGTGGCTGAGCACTCCACAGACACGTATACCCTTAATGTAGTTCTCGGAGGAGATTCAGCGTGACACAGAGTGTGACAAGGCTGGCCCCTTTGAAATACAGGTACAACAGAAACAGGAAGAAAGAGTGAGAGAAAGTTGTGGTGAAAGAGTACAGCAGGGTTCGCCATCATCCCCTGCCAGAGCCTCGTGGAGCTTTAGGTGCTTTCGCTCAATAAACACTCACAACGCCCAGTCTGGGAATCGAAACCGCAATCCTACGACCGCAAGTCCACTGCCCTAACCACTGGGCCATTGCGCCTCCACACTCAAACACATAGGTACACACACACACACACACACACACAAACACACACACACACACACACACATATATATATATATATATGAAGGTAATCCCAAAAGTAAGGTCACCAAAGTACTGGGGACACAGGAAACTGACCATGCAGCTATTGGCAACACGGTTGTGTTTCTTGTGCATGCACCTACATCTGCCCTAGCATGTGCCTCACTGCCAAGTGTGAAGTTTGCACAGTTATTCTGTTTTTGAATGCAAATGGCATTAAACCAATTGAAATTCATCGCCATTTAATGCATGTGTATGGCGAGTCCTGCAGGGAGGTCAAAAACGTCTGCAAATGGTGTAGGGTGTTTGCAACTGATCATACTGAAATTCATGATGAAGAAAGAAGCAGGCAACCATCAGTTTCCAATGAGACAGTCACGAAAGTTGAGCAAATTTTGTGTGAAAATCAGCTGATCACTTTGGATGATCTCCGCATTTTAGCTCCTGAGGTTCCCCGAATCATCATTCACAGGGTTTTTAGTGAAAAACTGCAATATCGGAAGGTGTGCACAAGATGGGTCTCACGAATGCTCACAGAAGACCATAATCAGCAAACCACCTTATAGTCTGGACTTGGCACCCTAAGTTGAAAAGACATTTGGCTGGAACGCGCTTCAGCAACAATGACGAGGTGAAAGGTGAGGTTCAACACATCCTGAATGACATGGCGGTGAGCTGGTATGACATGGGCATACAAAAACGTCCCCAGAGCCTACAAAAATGCGTCGACCGAAATGGCGATTATGTTGAAAAATATATAAATGCTCAAACTTTAAAATGATGTAAACATCATTGAAAATAAATGTTTCTGTGATATCTAAATATTTTTGGAGACCTTACTTTTGGGATTACCCTCATATATACATATATATACATACATATATATACATACATATATACATATAAGTCATGAAAGACAGAGAAATAGTTGAATGAAATTTTATCCAACAATAAGAAAATTCCAATTTCATGACAAATTGTTTTGTAACTTAAAAATATATAAATGTGTGTGTGTGTGTGTGTGTGTGTGTGTGTGTGTGTGTGTGTGTGTGTTTGTGTGTATAGATGTGCATATGCATACATATATGTCTGTGTATATACATATATGTATGTATATATATACTTATATAAATATATACATATACTTATGCACAAATACATATATATGTGTGTGTGAGTGTATGTGTGTTTGTGTGTATATATATATATATATGTATAGAGAGAGAGAGAGGGGGCGGGGGGAGAGAATGAAACAAACAGACCAATTACTTTTCCATTAAAGTAAGATCAACAGAAAAAAAATGTCCCACGTATCCAGTGGAAGATAAACATCATTTAATGTACACAGTATAAAGGTAAAAGCTTTGAATCATCATCATCATCATCGTTTTAACGTTCGCTTTCCATGCTAGCATGGGTTGGACGATTTGACTGAGGACTGGTGAACCAGATGGCTACACCAGGCTCCAATCTGATTTGGCAGAGTTTCTATAGCTGGATACCCTTCCTAACACCAACCACTCAGAGAGTGTAGTGGGTGCTTTTACGTGCCACTAGCACGAAGGTCAGTCAAGTGGTACTGGCAACAACCACGCTCAAAATGGTGTATTTTATGAGCCACCTGCACAGGAGCCAGTCCAGCGGCACTGGCAACGATCTCGCTCGAATGTCTTTTCACGTGCCACTGACACAAGTACCAGGAAGGAGACGCTGATAATGATCATGCTCAATTGGTGCTATTTACGTGCCACTGGTACAGAAGCCAGACAGCTGCTCTGGCAACGATCACGCTCGTCGGTGTTCTTAGTGCTCTACTGGTACAGGTGCCATCACGATTTCACTTTCACTTGCCCCAACAGATCTTAGATACATGGATAGGCAAGATTTTATAAATTACCGTGTCTCTCTAAGCAATCGTCGGCCTCTGAGCATGTGGTCTGCTTTATTTAAAAATCAAGATACTGTGACATGAGAAACAACAAAAGCTGTGAAGTTTGATGCAAAAACTGGAAGGGTTGAAGAAAACACAAATGAAAAGAAAATTAGAGTTACGTTCCCTTTGATCGCAGAAATCATAATTAAACTTGTTGCTGTAGAATATTTCAATGGAGAGTGGTGGTTCAAAATCTGCATAACAGTTTCTCCAGCTGGAGTGGGTAGTGTCCTCGAGTTCCATATGTAGACAAACATATGGACAGATATCTCTGTTGAATTATTCTCCACTGAATGATTTTACAACTAGTTAAGTTATAATTGATATGGTCAAAGGGGACTTAACTCTAATTTTCTTTCTTTTCTTTTTCCACTTTTATTTACCCTTCCACTATTGCACCAACCTACTTGTTTTTTCTCATGGTTTCTCGTGTACTAGTGTCCTGATTTTCAAATAGACCATGTGCTCAGAGGCTAAAAAGAGCTTGGAAACACAAAGCATGTTATAAAGTCTTTCTTAGCCATGTGCCTTTACAGCAGGAAACAATTAGTAGGTTTTATATATATATATATATATATATATATATATATATATGAGGTCTAATCAATAAGTATCTGGACTATTGCCATTGTAACAAAGCTAAAGCAACACAGAGTGAAGCCACTTGGCAAAGATTGACTTTGAACTTTGCTTCGCATGTGCACTAAGTTTTAACGTTCTAGCTCACTTCAGCTGTTTACAGCAGTGCTTGGTAGGAAAGTGTGTAGTGTGCGATTGTTGCATTGACCATGACAGAGAAAGTTGTCATGGCGATACCTGCTCAAAGGCCTATGCAAAGTTGCAGAAAGTGTATGGAATGGAGTGTATGAGCTGCACACCAGTGTACAAGTGATTCAGACGTTTCCAAGATGGCCAAAAAATTGTCAATATTGATGAACGTTCTGGGAGACCTGCAACCAGCAGAATTGAGGAAAACATTGCAGATGTGCATGCAGCTGTGAGGAGAAATCATCGAATCATTATCTGTAAGTTATCAGAGGATGTGCAGATTAATTACAGTTTACTTCAGACCATTATCACTGAAGATCTGGGTATGAGATGCATGTCTGCCAAGTTTGTGGCAAAAATGCTTTCAGCTGACCAAAAAGAATCTTGCATTTCAGTTTCACAAGATCTCCTTCATTGTGTTGAGAACAATGAAAACTTTTTGAAAACTTTGCATAGGCCTCCAAGCAGGTATTACCAAGCTTTTGGCAAAATTTGATGCAGATTTTCTGCTCAACTTTCTCTGTCATAGTCAATGCAAAGATCACTCGCTACACACCTTCCTTCCAAGCACTGTTGTAAACAGTGGTAGTGGGTTAGAACATTAAAACTTAGTGCACATGCATAGCAGAGTTCAAGGTCAATTTGTGCCAATTGGCTTTACTCTGGGTGCTTTAGCTTCGTTACTATGGCAACAGTCCGCATACTTATTGATCAGATCATATATTTTATATATATATATATATATATGTGTGTATATATATATATATATATATATATAATATATGATCTGATCAATAAGTATCCGGTCTGTTGCCATAGTAACGAAGCTAAAGCACACAGAGTAAAGCCAATTGTCACAGATTGACCTTGAACTTTGCTATGCATGTGCATTAAGTTTTAAGTTTTAATATATATATATTTATATATATTACACCTCTCTTTAGTTTCCACTTGCAAGGCTTTGGTCACTCTGAGGCTATAGCAGAAGACACTTTCCCAAGGTGCAGTGCAGTGGGATGGCACCCAAGACAACACGGTAATGAGACAAGCTTCTTAACCACTCAGCCATACCAGCACCAATCCAAAGTTTATTGAATTTCATTCACCAGGTTTGGATGATTAACCTAAGATCATGCTGAAAGACCCATGCACAAGATGCTACACTGCAGGATTGAACCTGAACTTCTATGATTACAAGGTAAACTTCTTAACCATTTGCCCACGACTGAATTCATACAAACATATACAGTATGAAAAAGAAAAAAACTGAACTACATATATACATAGACAATTATACTTGTCTTTAAATTAACACCCTATATCTTTTTACTGGTTTCAACCATTGGATTGTAGCCATATTAGTGCAATCAACACTTTGAATGGTATTAGGAAATCAATCATGCTGCTCCCCACTCCCAGCCCATTCTTCGGCTGTTAATTATTCATTTGATCTCTATTAATCAAATGTCCTCTTTAAATTAGTTACCTTAGTAAATATTATTACAAAATTACACTGGTACACACAAATACAGACAGACCTAGATACATATACATTCGTGTATGTAGATGTGTGTATATCTATTTATCTATATGTATGTATGTATGTATGTATGTATGTATGCATGTATGTATGTATGCATGTATGTCTATATATATATATATATATATATATATATAGTTTGTGTTACCAAGGCTAAGTGTAGAGCTAACTAGGCTACAGTCACAAGCTGATGATTGATCAACCCTGGTCGGGTTGCTTGCGGTGATTATGTTAGTTGAAAGAGCTGAAACACCCAATGGCCCAAGGAGACATTACTGATGATTTGTCCAAATACATCACAGAAGGATGTAATGAAAATAGATAGATAGATAGATAGATAGATAGATAGAGAGAGAGATAGATAGAGAGATAGATAGATAGATAGATACATACATACATACATACATATACACATACATATATAGACACACATGCATATATATATAATATACAATGTGTGTGTGTATGTGTATATATGTATTAAAGGTGGTGCTCTTGCATGGCCATAGTCAAATGACTGAAACAAATAAAAGAATAGAATGTATATATTTATTGACGGCTGATTGTTATGGCTGATCAGAGTGTGACCATTGGTTTCGCACCTAAAAAGTACTTCGCAGTAAGGGTGACTTGTCAGGCTCAACTAATCAGAGGCACATAACCTCTCTACAACTGGAGGAAGGAAAACATCATGGTCAGTTAGTTTTATAAACAAGAACTATATATACATCCAGAATGACTTTGCAGGTAGTGTTTCACGGAGGACAGGGTTGTCCTTTTACATCAGTTCCGTGACAATTTTCCAAGTTGCTGTTGTGATTCTATTCAATGAATGGTGAGGACATTGACTAAACACTTCTTTCCTGGGTCAAATGAGTTTTTCCCCTGGGTCAAGTGAGGTTTTCAGGATTCTTGCTCTCTCTGCAAAGCAAAGCTTAAGTCATTTGTTCCCATTGATATATGACCCTGGTTGTTTGAGGAGCTTCCATTTAATTATGTATGGTGTGCCCTCCTCTTTTAAGTCTCATACGTACCTGACCAGAGACGAGATATTGTGCCTCTCTAGTATTCTAAAAGAGGACCTATGTTTGGTCAGGCATTGGTCAAAGGGGATGCTGGTTGAATCAACATATTTCTGTGTTTATGCACTGGATATGTTACAGCCACTGATACTTCATTCATTAACTGCCATTGTTGCTATTCCTGGATGTGATCCTGGTGATTCCATTGCCGCTGGAATAGCCCCTATTGCCGGCTGTGTTGTTAATGTTTTGATACTGTCATAGCTGTTGGTGTTGTTCTCTTTGTAGCTTATATATATATATATGTATATATTGGAAAATGTGTGAGATCCTTGGTACAGTTAGGTATATTTGAAAACATAAAAAGAATGACTTCACTGGTAATTCTAATTGGTTTAATTTATTATTTTTTAATTTTATAGTAATATAAATTTTACACTTTATGAACTAAAGTGTAAAATTTATATTATTAAAAAATAACAAATTAAACTGATCAGAACTACCAGTGAAGTCATTCTTTTTATTTTTTCATATATATATGCACAGGAGTGGCTGTGTGGTAAGTAGCTTGCTTACCAACCACATGGTCTCAGGTTCAGTCCCACTGTATGGCACCTTGGGCAAGTGTCTTCTACTATAGCCTCAGGCCGATCAAAGCCTTGTGAGTGGATTTGGTAGACGGAAACTGGAAGGAGCCCGTCGTATATGTATGTATATATATATATATATATATATATATATATATATATATATATATATATATATATATATATATATATATATATATGTATGTATGTATGTATGTGTGTGTGTGTGTGTGTGTGTGTGTGTGTGTTTGTGTGTCTGTTTGTCTCCCCCACCATCACTTGACAACCAATGCTGGTGTGTTTACATCCCCGTAACATAGTAGTTCGGCAAAACAGACCGATAGAATAAGTACTAGGCTTACAAAGAATAAGTCCTGGGGGCGATTTGCTCGACCAAAGGCAGTGTTCCAGCATGGCCACAGTCAAATGACTGAAACAAGAGTAAAAGAGTGTATATGTATATATATATATATATATATATATATATATATATGTGTGTGTGTGTGTGTGTGTGTGTGTGTGTGTGTGTGTGTGTGTGTGTGTGTGTGTGTGTGTGTGTGTATATATATATAAATGATGAACTGCACAGTATTTGTTGAATAATGTGAAATTTCAGATGCAGTTTATATGTACAATTAAGGCTTTCAGATTGTCCATACACCAGCAATTAACTAAGTAACCAAATTAGATATGAGTGCTTTGTTATGCAAATTAGACTGGTCACGTCAGTTGAATCCTGGTATTTGATATGAATGGTGAGGGAGTGTTATCAACTAATGTGACAGCTATGTGCATGTCAGATGCTAATAAGGCTGCAGGTGAAGAAAATGTTGAGTTGAATCTTATAAGTGGTTTGATGATGGAAGGCTTGGTAAATACTCTGTTACTAAAGAGACATGTTGAATAGAGAAAGTGAACTGGAGTCTGCGACTGTATCTAGTAGTAAGAAACTCTCAAGAGAGCTAAACAGCAGAAGATCTTTAGAGAAGAAAACCCACTCAGACAAGTTGTTTCAGCTTTTAACTCCTTATGCTCTAAGAGAGCTGGATTGCATCCAGGTCATGATTCCTGAATACCCTTCTGCTGACACTTCCCAGCTTCTTGGATATCAGAGATTTGTGCATTTAAAATCATCATCATCTTCTTTTAAAGTCCATTTTCCATGCTGCCACAGGTAGGATGGTTTCATGGGGCTTGGCTAGGCAGAAGATTGCACCAGGCTTCACTGTCTGTTTTGGCAGGGCTTATACAGCTAGATGTCTTCCTAACAACCACCTTACAAAGAGCTTATGGTAAAAGTTCCAGGAACTGAGTGAGATGCTCATGAGTTTGGGAATGTGGCTGAAACAGAGGGGACAGGTATATGTTGCATGTATAGGAAGTGCAAGGATTTATGGAAGTGAGATATTGGTAATGAATGCAAAACAGTAGTAGAGAAGGTTGAATGAATGGAAATGAGACCAGAACAGTGAATCAGCAGAGCAGTGGATGATGGGAAAAGAATCAGTGATATGTGTTATGAATAGAAATGGGATGAAAGAGCTGAGTCATGTGCTGTGGAAGGATGAGAGGAGTAATGGAAATGAATGGGAAAGGAGAAAGAGGAAGACTGAGAAGGATAAGGTTGGAGTTGATGAAAGAGGAAATCAGTACAAAGGTTTCCGCAGGGGAATATAGAGTTGGAAGCAAAACTGATAATCATGGAGTTTATATGGCTAACCTCTGTTTTAGCAAGGAAATTCTTTTCAAATGTGTGCATATTGTTGTTGTTGTATAAATATTTTTAAGCTATCAGTTTCTCCCTCAGCAGAAAATATTCTTAATGAGTCTCCAAAAGGAAATGAAACTAGTCAAGACAGTCATATACCTTTTTGTCCAAAGAGAGATAAAATATTTATTTTTAATCTTTTATTTTTTTGCTTGTTTCAGTCGTTAGACTGTGGTCATGCTGGGGCACCACCTTTAACAATTTTACTTGAATGAACTGACCCCAGTATCTTTTTTTCTTTTTTTTTTTTTTGTCTTTTGCCAAACTGCTAAGTTTACTGTCAAGCAGTGGTAGGGGAAAACACAGACAAAAAGACACACACGCACACAGGAACACACATATGTTTATATATATATATAGACATGCTTAATTGTTGCCAGCATCACCTGACTGGCTCCTGTGCCGGTGGCACGTAAAAAACACCATTCGAACGTGGTCAATGCCAATGCCACCGGACTGGCTCCTGTGCCAGTGGCATGTAAAAAACACCATTTGAGTGTGGTCGATGCCAGTACTTCCTGACTGGCCTTCATGCTGGTGACACGTAAAAAGTACTCACTACACTCTCGGAGTGGTTGGTGTTAGGAAGGGCAACCAACTGTAGAAACTTTGCCAGATCAGATTGGATCCTGGTGCAGCCTTCTGGTTTGCCAGCCCTCAGTCAAACTGTCCAACCCATGCCAGCAGGGAAAGCGAACGTTAAATGATGATGATTATGATGATGATGATGATGATGATGATGATGATGATGATGATGATGATGATGATGATGATGATGATGATGTTGATGATGATGATGATGATGATGATGATAATGATGATTATGATATATCCACACAAAACAGGCTTCTTTCAGTTTCTGTTTATCAAATCTACTCACAAAGTTTTGGTTGGCCCAAAACCTTAGTAGAAGACACTTGCTCAAGGTACAATGTACTCAGACTGAATATGGAAACATATGGTCAGGAAGTAAACTTACCACAAAGCCACACCTGCATCTATATTTGCTTATATTTGTGCATACAAGATGTAGAGAATTTAACATGGAAATTAACAGTCAGAAAATTCACACACACTCACACACAGATGACAGGCTTTCTACACAATTTTCTGCCTGTCTATGAAATTCCACTTAAGGTCAAATAGAAGCTACAATAGAAAACACCTGCTCAAGTAAACATGTACACTGATCAAAACAAGGACATCATAGTAATGAAACAGACATTATAAACACAACATATCCTTGCACAGATCTGAGTAACTATACACACATGTATATAATCTAGACATAGAGTGACTGGGAGAGGGAGAAAGGGCTGGAGAGGGAAGAGAATATTTGTTTGTAAGTGTGTGTTTGAATAAATAAACTTAGATTAAGTCATACAATGTAGATACATGAATATTGCTATAGTATGTTTACAAACATTGTTTCAGTATTGCCTGAAAGATAATTTCTCCATAAATATCGGTAAACTTGTCTC